>NC_059363.1:32654531-32960781 GCF_019703515.2 Myxocyprinus asiaticus
AAAGAAATACACGTGTCCTTCAAGTGTTTCTCAATTAAGTATGCATTGCTTGAGTCTGTTTAAATTGGGCCTACTTAAAATCTGTTATTTTTCCCAAATCCTGTTTTCCTTTTTTTTTTCTTTTTTTTTTTTTTTCGGAATTCCATGTTTTAAAGTTTAGTTTAATTTCATCATCAAAATGGTGTCTAATCAAATTAACTCTTAACTTTTAACAAGTGAAAATGTAACAATTACTTATCATCATACGATTGCATTTTTTTAAAACAAACTTTTATTCAGTAAAACATCACTCTTGTTATATATTGCTTAAAGTTTATACAGTGGTGTGAAAAAGTGTTTGCCCCCTTCCTGATTTCTTATTTTTTTGCATGTTTGTCACACTTAAATGTTTCAGATCATCAAACAAGTTTAAATATTAGTCAAAGATAACACAAGTAAACACAAAATGCAGTTTTTAAATGAAGGTTGTTATTATTAAGGGAAAACAAAATCCAAACCTGCATGGCCCTGTGTGAAAGTGTTTGCCCCACCTGTTAAAACATAACTTAACTGTGGTTTATCACACCCGAGTTCAATTTCTCTAGCCACACCCAGGCCTGATTACTGCCACACCTGTTCTCAATCAAGAAATCACTTAAATAGGACCTGCCTGACAAAGTGAAGTAGACCAAAAGATCATCAAAAGCTAGACATCATGCCGAGATCCAAAGAAATTCAGGAACAAATGAGAAAGAAAGTAATTGAGATCTATCAGTCTGGAAAAGGTTATAAAGCCATTTCTAAAGCTTTGGGACTCCAGAGAACCACAGTGAGAGCCATTATCCACAAATGGCAAAAACATGGAACAGTGGTGAACCTTCCCAGGAGTGGCCGGCCGACCGACCAGAATTACCCCAAGAGCGCAGCGACGACTCATCCAAGAGGTCACAAAAGACCCCACAGCAACATCCAAAGAACTGCAGGCCTCACTTGCCTCAGTTCAGGTCAGTGTTCATGACTCCACCATAAGAAAGAGACTGGGCAAAAATGGCCTGCATGGCAGAGTTCCAAGACGAAAACCACTGCTGAGCAAAAAGAACATTAAGGCTCGTCTCATTTTTGCCAGAAAACATCTTGATGATCCCCAAGACTTTTGGGAAAATACTCTGTGGACTGACAAGACAAAAGTTGAACTTTTTGGAAGGTGTGTGTCCCATTACATCTGGCGTAAAAGTAACACCACATTTCAGAAAAAGAACATCATACCGACAGTAAAATATGGTGGTGGTAGTGTGATGGTCTGGGGCTGTTTTGCTGCTTCAGGACCTGGAAGACTTGCTGTGATAAGTGGAACCATGAATTCTGCTGACTACCAAAAAATCCTGAAGGAGAATGTCCGGCCATCTGTTCGTGACCAAAACACCAGCAAGTCCACCTCTGAATGGCTGAAGAAAAACAAAATGAAGACTTTGGAGTGGCCTAGTCAAAGTCCTGACCTGAATCCTATTGAGGTGCTGTGGCATGACCTTAAAAAGGCAGTTCATGCTCGAAAACCCTCCAATGTGGCTGAATTACAACAATTCTGCAAAGATGAGTGGGCCAAAATTCCTCCACAGCGCTGTAAAAGACTCATTGCAAGTTATCGCAAACGCTTGATTGCAGTTGTTGCTGCTAAGGGTTGCCCAACCAGATATTAGGTTTAGGGGGCAATTACTTTTTCACACAGGGCCATGTAGGTTTGGATTTTGTTTTCCCTTAATAATAACAACCTTCATTTAAAAACTGCATTTTGTGTTTACTTGTGTTATCTTTGACTAATATTTAAACTTGTTTGATGATCTGAAACATTTAAGTGTGACAAACATGCAAAAAAATAAGAAATCAGGAAGGGGGCAAACACTTTTTCACACCACTGTAAGTAATTAACAGCATTAGCTGTTATGAATTTCTTTCATATGAATATCTGTTATATGTAGCTGAAAAAAACTTGACATTATAACTGAAATATGCCCATATGTATCAGAATCATGTCGAAATCGAATCGAAAGCTTGTCAATCCAAATGTGGAAATCCATATTAGTACCCAGACGTACTCCGCAATTATTTGCTACAATTTAGTTGCTATCATTAAATAGCTCACCTGAATGTACTTTTAAAGTGGTCATGACATGAGGAATCACAATTTCCTTGATCTTTTGACATATAAGAGGTCATTGTACTATAAAAACATGCTGTAAGTTTCAGAACTGAAAACTTCCTCCTTAATAGAAAAAAATGGCATTTATTTAAACCAAGCTCCAGAAATGGCTGTTTGGAACTTGTGACGTCACAAGGACCAAATACATCTGCATAGGACTGCCTCTTCATCAAGACATCAATGCATTTTTCGTCATTGCACCCTTGGCCCCACCCACTGGTGCTCACAGTCAGTCACCGTTGAAGAAGAGAGAGGGCCTGTGATGGGAGATTCATCCAAAGGAGACTTCCACAGTACACCTTCATGCTCTTATCTGGATTTAAATGTTTTTCTACATAAACCTGCACTAGATGAGTGGCTTTGACCATTATCATACATCTTGCGCCGCTTTTAAAAGACACCATGTCAAGTTATTACTCTAAAAAGGAGACCTCCATTGTGTTTCATCTTGCTGTTTGTTTGCTCTCTTGCTGTTGTGCTGTTCTGAAGGCGTCCTGGACCGTTTTTGCACCCATCTGTGCTAATTTGAATTGTTAGTCTTTTGTACACATGCACAGTATGGATGTCTTTGATTTTTTAGATGCGTTTCCGGCGATGTGCACCACATTTTAAGAGCGGAACAATCGCAACTTTTAAAAATGTTAGTCTCATTCTGCTGTGGCCACTGAATAGGAGAAACACATGCAGTTGTGTGTGTAAACAAACACGGAAGATGTGTTAGATGTCGCTCCTGTGAAGACCAGTGTCTCTGCTTTGGACTGTTGAAGCACCCAACATCACTGTGGATTTTTGTTACGTTTGCGTATTCAGAACATTTTGTCATGGATTGTATGTTTTTGGCTCAGATCAGAGTGGATTGCTTGTGAACCAGTCACAATTTGATTCAAGCTAGTGCCATAAAGTTGGCTTGATGTTGGACGTTCAATATTCAGAAATAGTCGCAAATTTAGGGACCATCTCTAAAGTTACATACAACATTCATGTACACATTTCTAACTTCAGTAGCATTTGAAGCATATCATCTACAGTCACAAAACCAACTCCAAAGTGTTCATCTAGGTGTCAGCAATAATGCATACCTTTTAAATTTTTTATATCTATTAAAATAAATTGTCAAATCATATGTAAAAATTGCATTGTATATCACTACTGTATAGGCTCATACACAAAATATACCATAATTTGAAACTCAATAGCATTTGAAGAGAATGACTTAGTCATACAACCAACTCCAAAGTGTTCATCAAGGTGTCAGCAATGATGCACACCTTTTAAATTTTTTATATCTATTAAAATAAATCATCACAGACTGTGGAAACTTAACACTGGACTTCAAGCAACTTGGGCTATGAGCTTCTCCACCCTTCCTCCAGACTCTAGGACCTTGGTTTCCAAATGAAATACAAAACTTGCTCTCATCTGAAAAGAGGATTTTGGAACACTGGGCAATGGTCCAGTTCTTCTTCTCCTTAGCCCAGGTAAGACGCCTCTGACGTTGTCTGTGGTTCAGGAGTGGCTTAACAAGAGGAATACGACAACTGTAGCCAAATTCCTTGACATGTCTGTGTGTGGTGGCTCTTGATGCCTTGACCCCAGCCTCAGTCCATTCCTTGTGAAGTTCACCCAAATTCTTGAATCGATTTTGCTTGACAATCATAAGGCTGCGGTTCTCTCTGTTGGTTGTGCATCTTTTTCTTCCACACTTTTTCCTTCCACTCAACTTTCTGTTAACATGCTTGGATACAACACTCTGTGAACAGCCAGCTTCTTTGGCAATGAATGTTTGTGGCTTACCCTCCTTGTGAGGGGTGTCAATGATTGTCTTCTGGACAACTGTCAGATCAGCAGTCTTCCCCATGATTGTGTAGCCTAGTGAACCAAACTGAGAGACCATTTTGAAGGCTCAGGAAACCTTTGCAGGTGTTTTGATTTGATTAGCTGATTGGCATGTCAAAATATTCTAATTTTTTGAGATAGTGAATTGGTGGGTTTTTGTTAAATTTGAGCCAAAATCATCACAATTAAAAGAACCAAAGACTTAAACTACTTAAGTCTGTGTGCATTGAATTTATTTAATACGAGTTTCACAATTTGAGTTGAATTACTGAAATAAATGAACTTTTCCACGACATTCTAATTTATTGAGATGCACCTGTATATCACCTCCTCAAATGCTGCAACCTCACTCATCTTCCCGCACCACTCCCGAAACGAGGGTGCCCCAGCCGTCTTCCACCCCCTGAGAATTAGTCGCCTGGTCACCATAACTCCGGCCAGGACCCAACCTCTCAAATGGCTATCCCCAAAATTAATGACCTCCCCATCACCCAAAATGCAGAGTCTGTGGCAAAATGAAAACCGTGTGTCCAAATATCACACACAAATCCCTGAATCTTCAACCAAAATTCCTGTATTTTAACACATCCCCAAAAAACATGGGTTGTGTCCCCGTCTTCTGATTGGCATCGCCAGCAGGTGGGTGTGTCTTTAAGACCAAGTCTATACAATCTAGAGAGTGTCCAATATAATCAATTCAAAATCTTAAATTGCATCAGACGGACTCTTGAATCTCTAGATGTAGACTTGACGTTTTTTTAGAGTCTTAGCCCACACTCCTCCAATACCAAATTTAAATCTCTCTCTCCCATAATCTCTTAAGAGAAGTTGAAGCTCCATCCCCTAGACAGGGAGTAATACACTGATGCCTCATGACCTTTTCCAAAAGCAGTAATCACCACTTCTAGAATATCTGCCCTTTTAGGTGGGTGTATGCTACTCCCAAAATTAGTACAGAGCAGGTGGCACAGCTGTAAGTACCTGAAGAATTGAGATCTAGGAATCCTGAAATGTTGGACCAAATTTTCAAAAGATCTCAACCCACCACTCTCATTTAGGTCACCGAGTGTATTAACACCCCTCACAATCCACTCTGACCAGCAGAAAGGGGAATCACCCATACGCAACTTTGGGTTTAGCCATATGCTCGAGGCAACATTTAAATAAATGTCTGAATTAAACACTCTGGACATTTTTGTCCATAGCGCGTGCAGATGCGAGATGACGGGGTGTGACTTAACTTCTCCAATTAGTATAATAGAAAGGCTTTGTAATAATAAAATAGGGGCAATAACTTCCTGTTCAATCCCAAACCAGGGAGGGGCTCTCTCAGATGGAAGTGACCAATGAGCTAAATGTCTGAGACGAAATGCATAATAATAAAACAAAATCTTGGGTAGGCCTAGCCCACCTTTGTCAATTGGCCTATGTAACTTGTTGAAATGTAACCTGGGACGCTTTCCATTCCAAATGAAGGACTTCGCTATACTATCAGATTGTTTAAAATAAGAGAGTGGGACATCTACAGGGGGAGATTGTAGTAGGTAGTTGAATTCTGGAATACAATTCATTTAATAACATTAACCTTCCCAATCATCGATAAGTGTAATGAAGCCCACCTACTCACGTCACTCGAACCTTTTTATTAAAGGGTCAAAATTAACTCTGACTAAATCACATAATTTTGCTGGGAATAAAATGCTCAAATACTTAATGCCCTGTTTGGGCCATTGAAAGGCGCCCAGCTGAAAGGCCGATACTTGGCAGTACGCTAAAGCTTCGGATTTAGACCATTTAACTCTGTATCCCCAAAATTTAGAAAAGGAATTAATAATTCTGTGGAGGCAAGGCTTAGATCTAGTGGGGTCGGAGACGAATAATAAAATATAATCTGCGTAAAGTAAAAGCTTATGAGGCCAACACCTCCCGCAGTCAACCCTGGAAAATCATCCTCCTTTCTTATCGTGGCTGCTAATGGTTCCAGGGCAAGACAGAACAATAATGGGGAAAGATTGCCCCTATCCAGAGTAAAATAATCTGAAATTAATCCATTTGTTTGTTCCGCTGCTACAGGGTGTCTATAAAGTAACTTAATCCATCCAATAAAAGTATTTCCGAACCCATATATTTCTAAAATCTTTCTACCATATCAACGCTTTTTTGGCATCAAGTGAGATGGCAGTGACCGGAGTCTGATCATTCGCCACTGACCACATGATATTAATGAGACGCCTAATGTTGTCAGAAGAGCTGCGGCCCAGAATAAACCCCACCTGATCTATATGTATAAGAGAACATAAGTTTTTGCCAAAATCTTTACATCTAGCTTGATCAGGGAAATTGGATGTTAACTTTTACACTCGCTTGGATCTTTGTGCTTTTTAAGAATCAGACTGATCCGGGCTTGTGTCATGGTTGGCGGAAGCTTTCCATTCTTTAATGATTCCGAGTAAACTTCTAACGTAAGTGGAGCCAATTCTGTAGCATAAGATCTAAAAAATTCAGTGGCAAAGCCATCTGGCCCCGGAGCCTTGCCTGTAGGCAGGGCCTTAATTACCTTGTCAAGCTCCTCCAACGTTATCTCAGAATCAAAAGAATTTTTTTGTTCAGTCTTCAGTTTAGGAAGTTCTAATGGTTCCACAAAATTTCTAATATCTTCATCAGTAGACGAAGACGTGGAACTATAAAGATCATGATAGAATTCTTTAAAAGCATTATTAATATCAATGGCTGGGTAGATATGAATGGTATGGTATGAGGGAATGGTAGATAAAGACTCTCTCTGCTTTATATATCTAGCCAAAAGCTTCCCTGCTTTGTTCCCTGACTCAAAGTCTTGCCCTGAATAACCAAAACTCCAACTTCCGCAGCAAAATAGTATTATATCTGTATTTCAAACGAGTCAATTCTCTGAGACCATCAGACGAAATTTGGTGCTTCAGCTCTGCCTCTGCACTTTTAATGTTCTCTTCCAACTCCACAAGTTCTCGTGCTTTGGATTTTTTGGTGAATGAGGCATACTGTATGATCCGGCCCCTAAGAACCACCTTAAGTGCCTCCCAAGCCACACCCACAGAGGATACTGAGGACCAGTTGGTCTCCATATAAACAGTGATTTCAGTCTTTAACATTTGTTGAAAATCAGGATTTTGCAAAAGGGATACATTAAAGCGCCAACTATATGATTTCTTTTTCTCCGTATGTGGCAACACCTCTAAACTCACAAGGGCGTGATCTGAGACTAAGATATTTCCAATTGAGCAATCAACAACAGATGAAATGAGGGACTTAGATATATAAAAAAAAATCTATTCTAGAATAAATCTTATGGACTGAAAAAAATTTATAGTCCCTACCAGATGGGTTCAAAAGTCTCCAAATAATCTTAAGACCAAGATTTTTACACATCCTGTGAGGTGCCACTGTTGCGACACTTTTGCTTCACTATGATCAAGGACTGAGTCCATCAAAAGATTAAAGTCTCCTCCCAATATTATATCATGAGGGGTGCCAGCAGCTTGCAACATCCCTTCAAGTTCTATAAAAAAGCCCTGATCATCAGCGTTAGGTGCGTAAATATTAGCCAAAATCAACCTTTGTCCCTGAATTTCTCCTAAAACAATAATGACTCTTCCTAATTTATCTTTAATCTGTTTGAGACATTTGAATTGTAGATGTTTATTTATTAGTATAATGACTCCCCTGCTCTTACTTGAGCCAGCACTAAAGAAAACATGCCCACCCCATATCTTCCCAAATTTTTCAGCTTCCTGCAGTGAAAGATGTATTTCTTGAAGAAACACTATATCATATTTCTTACGCTTAAGAAATTACCTTCCTTCTTTTTATGGGGTGCCTCAACCCATTCACATTCCATGTGGAGAGAGATAATCCACTCATATTAACATTTGACATATTGATATAATAAAAACAATTAAAAAAATTGTGTGTCAGAAACAAGATTATACAGACCACATTTCCCATTACTGCATCAATCAAACCCCGAACTTCCACCCGAACAAAACAAGCAGAAAAAAGAAAAACGTGCGCATTAACCCCGCGCACGACAGTGCCAACTGGTGTCCATCCCTCAAATCTCAAAAGGTCCATGTACGCCTACAAGAGCCCCCGCGACAACTTTGCCATCAGATTGCTCAAGTCCGGTGCTTCTGCACAAATTTTGTGAGGCAAAGTTACATAACAGAAAATACTTTGTAAAACAGACCCCAGCCAACAGGCAGAGTAAACACAAAGAACATGTAGATTAATTCACAGAACTGTCTCGAAGGTGTGTTCCTCCACAAAACAAACTCCAGCTGATATAAAGCCGTTCAGTTTCCTCGGACAGACAAACAATTGTTCAGTGAGCCGGCTGTTATGAGTGCAGCAGATGACATAATCATTCCAGTGTTCCTTAAAAATACTCCACAAAGCAAACTCCAGCCAACAGGAGGCATAAGCACAAAGAATGAACAGATTCATCCACAACTGTCCCAAAGCAGTGTTATTCCACAAAACAAGCTCCAGCTGCTAGGCGGAACCAGCACAAAAAGAAACAACAGGCATCCCGGTTCCTCGGATGATCAAGAGCCAAACTCTAACTTAAAAAAAAAAAAAAAATTTACACCATGACTTACTCAGCCTGTCACCTTTATAAAAGATGTCCTATATGTGAGCATGTAGATATTTTGCAATCATCCATGGTGTCCATTCTCAATCTGGCTGAGAACTTCAGTGCAAAAAACGATCTTATGTCAATTCAAAAGTTTCTTGAAGGAAGTGTCATTCCACAAAACAAACTCCAGCCGCTAGGCAGAGCCAACGCAAAAAGAAACAAAAATGGCGCCCAGCTTCCTCAGACAATCGAGTCACTGAACAGCGAGTCAGTCCACTAATATAAGAAACATCAAGTGGCTTACTCACTCCAATGTATTTATGAAGGTGAGTGCCTGTTTTGGACATGTAAATACTTTGCTGCCATCCTCGGTGTCTATTCTCAGTTTGGCCGGGAACATCAGTGCAAAAGCGATCTTCCGTTGATGTAAGAGTTTCTTACATTCCTTGAACGTATCGCGTTTGTCTCTTGTCGAATTCGCAAAGTCCGGGAACAAGAAAATATTGCGATTCTTCCAAGAAAGCTTTCCTTTGCTCTTTGCCTGGCGCAACACAAGATCTTTATCGGATGATCTCAGAAATTTGGCCAGAATTGATCGGGGCCTGTCTCCCTCAGCCGATCTCTGAGCCGGGACTCTGTGAGCTCGCTCGATTTCCAGTTTATGGCCTGTTATGTCGAGCAGACTCGGGAAGAGCTTGTTCCATCGGCGAAAAATTCCAGTTTTTGCAAAAATGTGTTCCAAGTCTGTTTTGGACACGGGCGGATAATTCCCTTTCCAACGACTCCAGATAATCGATTAGTTTCTCAATATCTGCGACTCTTGTGACCAACTCAGAGAATTTTGTTTCCATAGCCGTAATCGATCGATGTATTACAGCGAGATCCTCCAAGTCAGCAACAACCTCCATCAGCATCACCAAGATGTTGGACAGTTGACGCTGGATTTCATCTCCCGACGTGCCATCCAAATCGAGTCCCCAGCTCGCAGGGCCGCCAGAGACCTCAGCTTGAACACGTAAGTGTCTTTTAATGTCTCCGGAGTCTGAGGATTCAGGAACTGGATTTTATTTCTGACAGCTGGACACCAGATAACAGCCTTTGGACTCAGTCTGACATAGAAAGGCATGCCACATGGAACCACCTCTTGCAGCGATGACATTAAATCTGAAAATAATAATAATAATTTTATCAAATTGCCCAATAATCACTCTCTCACTCAGTCAGTCAGTCACTCACTCACTCACTCACTCATTCACTCACACTCACACATACATATAAAAAAAAAAAACACATACATCTAAATCCATAAATCAGATTCATTATTTAAGGTCACTGTTAGAATACTAGGGCTGCCCCGGACCAAAGATTTTCCTAGTTGACTAGTAGGCGTTAATTTAAACAATTAGTCGACTAGTCGCACGTTTATGATATTAATTTAATTACTTAGATATATTGGGGTGCATCAGAAAATGGTTTGAGTTCCAGGGCTGTGAAAGAATGTTATAAGTAACATTGCTAACACTGTTCTACATTACAGAGAAATACTAAACCGTAATAATGAGCCTTTAAAATAGAAATTTTACAAGTGCACACACGAAGCGAGCCGCAAGGACATCGGCAAAAGCAGGAATGATTCTGAATGTGGTGTTGGAAAAACCAGCAAGGTCCAAGCATTTTGTTAATTTATAGAGAGAAATGCACATTAGGGTTGTGCCGAAAGACGATGATCTCGGGGATCGACGATGTTCAGAGTGATCGCCAATAGCTGATGCTCGTTTTCCCATTAATGTAGTATTATTATTATTATTATTATTATTATTATTAAGCTATTATTATCAAATTAATATTACAAACAATTTGCCCATAGATACAGACACACACTTGAAGAAACACACTTTATTATATTATTAAGAACAGATGACAGAAAAGTGTCTATGCGCATGTATGACACGCTGTTTGTACGGAGGCGTGCAGTCTCGTGGAATGCGCATCTAAAAAGGTTCTCACTCTTTGTTTCTGTCTTGCGATTTTTTTGTTTTGTTGCAAGAACAGTATCGTCTGAGTGCTGCAAATGACCTCCGATATCTCAGCTCAGGAGGTGTTTTGAGTTCAGTTCGCTTCATTTCCACAGAGCAGTTCATTGTGACCGCTCTGCGGCCAAAACATCTGTGATTAAAACATAAAATAATACAAAAACACGTTCACCTCGAACCATGATTCATATTTCAGTGAGTATTATCATCATTATAATTATTATTTTTACATTTAGAATTGTTTTTATTTCTTCATTTGTGCAATTAATTTTCCGCCTGCATGTTTAGACAGATACTTACCTGACGGTAAATGGAAAGGTGTGTGTGTGTGTGTGTGTATCTATATATATATATATATATATATATATATATATATATGTATCAGCTTTTCCGTTTCGTTTGGAGTGCAATTTGAATTTAGAAATGTATTTGATTTAAGTTAAATTAATAATTTAATTTTCAATACGAAATCACTAAAGCAAGAATATTCACCGATCCTTCAGCCCAGGGGTTGCCGATGTAATTGGATATATCGAGATATATATCGTGAAGGAGGGAACAAAACAAATGTATTCACACACATGATGTATTTTCCCGGATAACGAAATACCCGACCGGTTGAGAATGCACAGATGAAGTAGGTTAGTTTCCAGAGAGATGTTGCCCTTCACACCTGTTGTAAAACCATCTTTCAAAAAGTTAAACACATTTTAATTGCACTTATTTCTTTTCCAGTTTCATTTGAATTTTTATTTAAAATAAATAAATAAATAAAGTTCAAAGCTTCAAATCAAGGTGTCTGGCTTTGTTGTGTAGGCTTAACCCTAACCCTGCTTAATGAAAATTACCCCATCGTACCACCTAGCATCCAACCAGCGGTAATACCAGTGTTCATCGGTTTTCTGTGGAGTTTTTTCTGCGCCCACTATCGGGGGCAGCCCTATAGCATACTCTACATTTTGTTGCAAACATTGAGCCTCCACATAAAGTAGAGTCTGCTCTGACCTTTCCTGTATGTAGCCTACATTTTCCCGCTCCATTCTAGTTTGTTGTCTAGGTGCACACCAAGGTTCTGAACCAAATCAACATTCTGCCCCACAAATGTATAAGAACTGTGTCGGAGTGTATTATGAGAACTTGTGTTTTTCTTCATGCACAATTTAATGAGGAAAACCAACCTGCATGACAAACACTCCACGGCTGTCCCAGTGTTGTTGTGTGGAATGGTTAATTTGTCCTCCGTTCCATTTTATGACCACCCAGTCATTTTTACAGAGACAGTTTCTTCTCATCTTGAAGTACTCCCAATAAATAAATAAAAATCTTAGGTGAGTTCTTATCTTTTTTAAGATTGTTCTTAAAGGACAGTGTTAGAGCCTAGTGGGCTGCGCTCATGACATGGGATGTAAAGGCATCACGAGTGACTCGGGTTTGTTTTCTGGCTTGTAGGGTCTTTCCCGATCCCATCCCCACTCTTCTACCCTATAATTTCCTGTCAATTCTCCACTATCCTTACCCCAATAAAGACAAAAAGGCCCCCAAAATATTCTTAAAGTGTTCTTAAAGCAAGTTCATGTAGAAATGTAATTTTAGACCAAAACATATTTTTGTGTTTTATGCTGTTTTTATTTTCATCTTTTAAACCATATGTTTACCAAATGTTATTACAAAATCCAAACAGTAAATGTTGTTGTGAATCTTTTTATTTAAGAGACCCATTATGTTAGTCAATTTAAATGAATGTGCTGCATTGTGCTCTCTCTGTTACCTTTACAGGCCATAGAAACATAATAATAATATTAATAATATCATTAGAAAGCCAACATTGTCCTTTTTGCTTTAGTGCATAAAACACAAAATGTGTGGAAAAAAGTGTGTTAAACGAGTCAAAATGATGGACAGGATCACATTAAGCATTACAGCATTATAGCCTCCTAACTTCCTATATATCTTGTATATGGTAATTATTGTCTTTAAACTACATATCTCACTCACTTTACACTTAATGATTGTGAGATGCTTGCTACTTACAGTAAAAGTTATTAGGAAAATTTATTGTATTGAATTGACAGTTTAAAAAAAAAACTTGATGAGCAGGCTAGTAAACTTGGACAATGTCAAAGCCTGTCATTTTATTCTTAAGAAAATAATCGTTAAGGATCCAGAGATTTGAACAATCTATGCCAAGTCTCTGGAACACCAACAGGAGGGATAGAACATCATTCTTTCAAAATATACAGTTGTGCTCAAAAGTTTGCATACCCTTGGAGAACTGGCAATATATGTACCATTTTTAAAGAAAACATGAGTGAGCAGGCAAAACACATTTCTTTTATTTTTTATGGGATTCATATTCAACTGTAGGTTATAACAGAATGGCACAATCATAAAACAAAACATGACAACAAAGAAAAAAATGAAATGACCCCTGTTCAAATGTCTGCATACCCTTAGTTCTTAATACTGTGTATTGCCCCCTTTAGCATCAATGACAGCATGCGGTCTTTTGTAATAGTTGTCTATGAGGCCCCAAATTCTTGCAGGTGGTATAGTTGCCCATTCGTCTTGGCAAAATGCCTCCAGGTCATGCAAAGTCTTTGGTCGTCTTGCATGAACCACACGTTTGAGATCTCCCCAGAGTGGCTCGATGATATTAAGGTCAGGAGACTGTGATGGCCACTCCAGAACCTTCACCTTTTTCTGCTGTAACCACTGGAGGGTCAACTTGGCCTTGTGCTTAGGGTCATTGTCATGCTGGAAAGTCCAAGAGCGTCCCATGCGCAGCTTTTGTGCAGAAGAATGCAAATTGTCTGCCAGTATTTTCTGATAACATGCTGCGTTCATCTTGCCATCAATTTTCACAAGATTCCCCGTGCCTTTAGAGCTCACACCCCTCAAAACATCAGTGAGCCACCACCATGCTTCACAGTGGGGATGGTATTCTTTTCACTATATGCCTTGTTGACCCCTCTCCAAACATGGTGCTTATGGTTGTGACCATAAAGCTCTATTTTGGTCTTGTCACTCCAAATTACAGTGTGCCAGAAGCTGTGAGGCCTGTCAAGGTGTTGTCGGGCATATTGTAACCGGGCTTTTTTGTGGCATTGGCGCAGTAAAGGCTTCTTTCTGGCGACTCGACCATGCATCTCATTTTTGTTCAAGAATCATCGTATTGTTCTCCTTGAAACAACCACACCGTCTTTTTCCAGAGCAGCCTGTATTTCTCCTGAGGTTACCTGTGGGTTTTTCTTTGTATCCTGAACAATTCTTCTGGCTGAAATCTTTCTTGGTCTACCTGACCTTGGCTTGGTATCAAGAGATCCCCAAATTTTCCACTTCTTAATAAGTGATTGAACAGTACTGACTGGCATTTTCAAGGCTTTGGATATCTTTTTATATCCTTTTCCATCTTTATAAAGTTCCATTACCTTGTTACTCAGGTCTTTTGACAGTTCTTTTCTGCTCCCCATGGCTCAGTATCTAGCCTGCTCAGTGCATCCATGTGAGAGCTAACAAACTCATTGACTATTTATACACAGACACTAATTGCAATTTAAAAAGCCACAGGTGTGGGAAATTAATCTTTACCATTTAAACCTGTGTGTGTCACCTTGTGTGTGTGTAACAAGGCCAAACATTCAAGGGTATGTAAACTTTTGATCAGGGCCATTTGGGTGATTTCTGTTATCATTATGATTTAAAAAGGAGCCAAACAACTATGTGATAATAAATGGCTTCATATGATCACTATCCTTAAATAAAAGACAGTTTCAGATCAGTCATATTTTCAAAATCAATGCCAAAATTTCACAATTTCTACCAGGGTATGCAAACTTTAGAGCACAACTGTATTTCTCAATTTTACAATTTTCAAAATGATACTGGAGAGCGCTGACTAACAGCTTGGTCCAAAATATCATATTTTTGTTTAGTTTAGAGTAGGGACATACATAGCAGTGTTTACATATGATTGGACCGTTTATTTGAATAAATATGAAAAATCTAAAAGATGTGCATTATTGTTGACAGCTTGATGAACACTTTGCAGTTGTTTTTGTGACTGTAGGTGATGTGCTTCAAATGCATACACCAATGTCATATGTAACTTTAGAGATGGTCCCTAAATTTGTAACTATTTCTGAATATCGAACATCCAACGTCAAGCTAACTTGATGGCACAAGCTTAGCAAAGGAACTGTTATTGAAAGATGGGGCATTTAAAACACTTGGACCACAAAGATGTAAGTAAACAATTTAATTCATCAATATTTCATATATCATGACTGTTTGATAGTTTATGGTGCTGCTTGAGTAATATTTTAATATATTCAGGGTGTATGTTATGTGTTAACCCTGAAATAAACTTTTATAGTGTTATGTGGAGTTTGTTCATTTTCTTCAGATTGAGTTTCAAATATGGCTGTATTGGAAGGGCTGCACAATGTTAACCAATCATAACAGTTGACGTTTACATTGAAGTCTTAAAGGGCCAGAGACCTTGAAACCGAGCTTTTCAGACAGAGAGCCAAAGACAGGGTGGAAAATGATTATATATGACTCAATTATGACTGTTTTGGTGCAAAAAAACTACTAACATTATAAGTGGACCTCAGAGAAGATAATACAATTATTAAAAAAAGAGCATGTCATGATCCCTTTAAATTGCATTACACATACCAGCATTTCATCATCCTACACTCTACCCTACTCTTTTGATATCGGCGTTGGCATCTGTGATTTAAAAATAAATAAATAATCATATCGGTTGACCACTAGTATAACGACCATGACTAACACACAGTATGGTCCAATTTGGATTGGTCAGATTTGACCGATACCTGATCCATTTGAAAAGGTGAGTATTGGTGGATCGGTGCATTGGTGCATATCTCGTTAAAATCGCTGTGAATATTACTTTTGAAAACAGAAGGTCAATTCGAAAACATGTAATTGTATGATACTGATATATCTTGCAGTGTACACACAAAACAGGGAACTGTGTACAGTTATTTATTTATGTATGTGTTTAGACAGATTGTGGGTGGGAGCCACAGGAATTCACACTTATTTACATAGGCAGCACTTCCAGTCAACCTTTTGAGCCCTGTTGAACTGCTTGTCTGACATAGAAAGGGATGCCACATGGAACCACCTCTTGTAGCGGTGACATGCAATCTGAAAATAATAATAATAATAATTTTATCAAATTGCCCAGTAATCACTCACTCACTCTCTCTCTCGGCTGCGTGTGTGTCTCTCTCTCTCTCTCTAACTGGTGCCTCCGGATCGTCTTTATCCTCCTCCCAACTGATTAGGACAACTAGGCGCCGGGCATCCGTCCTCACGGCCCAGCCACACTCTCCTCCTCGTCATACCTACTTACTGCAGAAATATCAAGAGTAGAATGGTAATATGCAATTCCAAACATAGTCTGTGAGTTTTTTCAAATGGATTTCAATTCAGAGTAGTCTTGGGCACAGATGGTAAAGTGAGGGTTTGGCTCCACTGCATTATTATGCTGTCTCTTTAACTTGCTGCTTCCTCATGACTGCAGAATTGTTACTGTTGTGTAAGTCACATAGTACAGCATTGGTCTATCAATTAATCCATTAATCCACACTATTATAAACTCAGGAAGATCAGTTGAAGGGATAGTTCACCCAAAAATGGAAATTCTCTCATCATTTATTCAACCTCATTCCATCCCAGATGTGTATGACTTTCTATCTTCTACAGAACACAAATGAAGGTATATTTCTTCAGCCCTGTTGGTTCATACAATGCAACTGAATGGTGACCTGAACTTTGAAGCCTTCAAAAAGCACACAAAGGCAGCATAAAAGTAATCCATACGTCTCCAGTGGTTTTAATTCATGTGTCCAGAAGTGATGTGATAAGTGTGGGTGAGAAACAGATCAATATTGATGTCCTTTTTTACTATAAATCTCCACCTTTGACCATCCACGACCAGTAGGTGGCGATATGCCCGAAGAATGTTAATCACCAAAAAAAAAAAAAGGGCTTACATATTGATCTGTTTCCCACCCACACCTATCATGTGTTCACATCTGAACACATGGATTTTAACCACTGGAGTCGTATGGATTATTTCTATGCTGCTTTTATGTGCTTTTTGGAGCTTCAAAGTTTTGGCTACCATTCGCTTGCTTTGTATGGACCTACAGAGCTGAAATATTCTTCTAAAAGTCTTTGTGCTCTGCAGAAGAAAAAGTCAAATACATCTGGGATGGCATGAGGGTGAGTAAATGATGAGAGATACTTCTTTTCTTTTTTTTTTGGTGGGGGAGATTGAACTATTCCTTCAATCAGGTATTTATATCTTTTATAATAAAATATGAGTCATAGATGTTTAAACTTCATAAAAGATTCCTCAGATTACATGGCAATCAGAACACCCCAGATTAAAAATGTTTTGTGGATTAAAATGGTAATCCCTTCATAACTTCTTCAATCAAATTACTTGTGCTATCCAGAGGCAATCTGAGGTTAAGGGAAGGTCAATGTAGTGTTCGGGATAACTGCTTGAACACCTGTCACATTTGTCACATTTCACCACAAATGTATTGCAGGCTTTCTCTAACACGAATGTGAATGTGAATTGCTTACATCACAGATTTGTCTGTCGCTGGAGTTTAAAAAAGCAAAGTTCACGCAATAATATAACAAAAAATGAAGTACTACTCATCCTCATGTCATTATGAATCACACAAAAGCAGATGAATGTCCATGCTGCTCTTTCCTTATAAAAAGAAAGCAAATGGGGGATGGGGTTGTCAAGCTCAAAAAAAAAAAAAGGAACCATAAAATTACAAAAGTAGTCCATTAATCTTCTGAAGCCAGGTCCAATATTCAGCTCTTCATAACTGTCCATTCAACATCAGATATCTCCTGACTGGCTGTTCAGTGGCGACAGAAACTTGTCCACTTGCTGGAAACTTGTCACATCGCGTCAGCTCAAAATAGTGTCTTTATAATGTGTTTTACCCCATTGCTTTCTTTCATAGTTTCTTGTTTGGACATGTTACGATTTTTCTAAACATGACCTGGACTGTATTTTGTGTACATGTACATGGACTAATAACAATTAGGTGCAACATTTCTTTTACAATTTCAAAGCTGTAAATGTTCCTCATCTGAATTGCATAAAAAATTCCACCTTGTATTCTGATAAGGGATATGTTGATATACATGTACATGTTTAAGTTTCATTGTAACCAGGGCAACAAGGGAAGCATAGCAACATCAGAGTAAAACAGAAGCGGTTGGTGTTTTAGGTAACCATGAATGTTCTGCCCGTGTGTGTGTGTGTTGATGGTTGTGGAATTCCCTGCAGAACTCATGAGCTGTGTCCACTCACAGCTGTGAGGGTAAACAGAGGTCATGAGAGGTCATGATTGTGCTCTCAGAGAACTCCTTCCTGTATTGCTCTAGGTTCTGTTGTCTTGTTCATTAAGATTAAGGTTTAAGGCAGATTTGGTTTAATATTTATTGAACAAACCTGTTAAAGGATGGACAGATACAGATATGGACAGATATGTAATACTGTATATAGTGTTGATATAGTCTAGCTGACTGACTAGCTAGAAACCACTGAACTTCTGTGTCTAAATGTGACCAGCAGTTCAGTTGTGATATTGATGTATGAATCATATTTTTAGGGAAGCTGTTACGGTCAATGTACTTGTGTGTGTGCGGTAGTGGTAGATCATATCGCATGTGCTCATATCTGCAGTTCCAGGTGTGTGATATGCTCAGTGAAGCAGAGACATTATCTTTGAAACCCACACAAGTTCTTTGCCCTAATATATTTTTAAGATTTCTGTTTTTTCTGTTTGTTTGTTTTTTTGGTTAAAAATTTTTTTTTCATCAAGCCATTCCATTATGTGTGTGTTTTTTATTTTTATTAGAGTAAATTTAGTGCGATTTAATATAAAAACAACGCCAATAAAATGGTATCTGTTTACGAGCTGAGATGCTGTAAAACAGCAAGACTCAAAATGCAGCGGCCAAAGATGTGCATCTGATGCATGTGTACTGTACACAGACAAGCAATTAAATCGTATAACAGATGGAAAACATGAATGTTTCCTGTATGAACAGTCCATAAACCTCAACTCGAATGTCAAATGGATTGCTGTGGACTTTTTGTTGTCTATGCAGTGGTTTTCTCTGCCATAATGTAATGTCTTTGAATTATCGGCAACACTTTACAATAAGGTTCCATTTGTTAACATCAGTTGATGCATTAGGTATCATGAACTAACAACAAACAATATATTTGTTAACAGCATCAGGGCTCAACGCTAAGGATTTTTTCTAATGGACCGGTCGGGCTAGTGCTTCAGATTTTTACTGGCCCTGCCAAAATTTTCACTGGCCCCAACACAAAAATTATAAATAGCTGTTTTTACCATTATGGCTTTAAAAATGTGTCCAAAGATAATTCTTTTTTACATATATTATGTTTTTAAGACAATGTCCCCCCCAAACTGAATCACATTTATAATTTGCAAGATATGATTTATGCCTTATGTAATCCCATGTAAGCGCTTTACAGATATAAATACATCATATTAACCTCAGCCGTCATGCCATTTACACATGAGTTTTTAAGTGAAGAGTTCTGTTGTGCAGATGACGGGTTTTCGGTCACCCGTTTAGTCATGCTGTCATGCAAATTTTGCCCATGTGTAGTGTATTCACACACAGGATCAAAGATTTAGTCATTGAGTTAAATATGTGATTATTGGCTGAATGTAATAAACATATGAATCCCTGAGAAGAGACTTGCCACCAAATCGGTTGTGATGTGTCATATACATTAGGAAGATATTAGACCTAATCTGTGAATTAAGAATGTGAATATAACGAAGTCAGACAACCTAAAGACCAACACTGACTGATATACAAAAGCACAAAAACAAAAATACCTGTCCGGTCCAAAAATGAGAAATGTAACTGGTGTTTCATGAGGATGATATGAAGTAGTCAGTTTTGAATATTCATCTTCACCCTGCTGCTAAACAGCTCTGATAATAATAGCCATAATGATCTTGCTTCTTTTCATATCAAACGCCATTATAATGTTGAATTAATGATTACATTTTGAAACTAACCTAATTAAATCTATACTTACATTTTGGATATTGAGCAGCTCGTGATTTCCAGACACGTGTATAACTGGGGTTTAAGTTTATTACGTCTCATTTGGCACTTCATCTCTAAAGGCAAATTAATGAGAGAAAATTTGCTTTTTTTTTTTTACAGTGGGAATAAAACTTGCGCTCTGTCCCTTTACGAGAGCACATGCATGTTAAACATTCTACGCTGCAAAGAGAGATATGATGATGAGACATATACACGGAGAGACATGGATTTTCAGTCCTATAGAAGGAAACTGTTGATTTCTTGTGTTCCAGTGTGTGGATTACTGCTTTTCACCAACATGTAAAAACGAAAAATGTGGGGATTTCACGCACTGTGAACACGGAATGTGCGGGGATACTTAAAATGTTGCACAAGACGTGCAATTCCGCTACGAAATTCATTGTGTTTTTCTTTTTTTTTTTTTTTTCTTTTTTCTACACATTGTTAATAACTGCTGCTAAGACACTTGGAAAAGAGCGAGGACAGTGCTAGGAGAGTGCGCTCGGTGTCTGCATGCGACTGTGGCATGTCCAGTATATTATGCGCTCACGCATTTTTGCGAGCTAAATAGAATCGCGCTCGCTCGTCGGTTAGAATACTTGGTTCGCTCAGTGTAATTTTTGTGCTCTCTCACTTGTTGTTTTCTTGCACTTATGTTATAAATGCAGCACTGGCCCGATCGGGCAAGTGTCAGTTCTAACAACTGGCCCGAATCACTCTCACACTGGCCCCGGGCCATCGAGCAGTCCTTATTGTCGAGCCCTGAGCATTTATTAGTCTTTGATGATGATAGTTAATATAATTGCAAAATACAAATACAATGGTTCATAATGCATTAACAAATACAACTTTTGATTTAAAAAATGTATTGGTATATGTTGAAATTAACATTAAGATTAATCAATGCTGTAAAAGTATTGTTCATTGTTAGTTCATGTTAACTAATGTAGGTAAATAATGTTAACTAATAGAACCTTATTGTAAAGTGTTTCCAAATTATCATCATTTGGAGGCTTTGCACAGAAAATATTGATATACGATTAAGTATTTGGCATAGCATGTAATTAATTCGATTGCTCTTTTTAATTGATTTGATAACCCTAATTATATATATAAATATATATATAAATTTTTTATAACATTGAGAATCTACATTGTAATATTTGTACGTTAATAATGAATTTGCCACGCCACACAACTATTAGTAAAAAGCTAAATTTTAAAGAAATCGTGACCAGTTACCGCACAAAAATCTGTAGTATCTTTTATACATTTCAATTTTAACCTGAAATCCTGATGTTGAATTAAAAAAAGTTCATGCATATTTATGTCAACTACATATTTGCTGCATGGGTTTACTGTATTATTTCTATTGCAGGGGACAATAAAAAAAAAAAAAAAAGTATTTTAAGCTTAACAAAGCCAAATTTATTAAAGGTTACTGGCATAGTTGCATTATTGGCATCATTGCTCTTGTCTGGGTGATTGACGAAGAAACATTTTATTAAGAAGTATTTTATGCATGAAACTGAGCTCATTGTTCTTGTGGAATGTTGCTTTTACCCTCTTTTCTATCGTAGTCAAAATAAAAGTTATCGTGCTTACTATGTTTTGCTTTCTCTTTCCAATATTATGCTTCAGATAGATAATAGAATTAAACTTAGCAACAATATCTGAGCCCCACTTACGTCTATCCATATCACTAAATCCAGCGGCCGTGGTATGTCATTGTGACCTAGTTCAGTCAAAAACTATACGTCTCGTTTTTCACAACACCATTGTTAGATTTACACTTTATGCTTGGCAGAATATCCTCACTCAAACCAAGCTGACGTGGATTGAGAATAGGGATGTGCAAAACTACATATTTTCAAAATTAACTAGTCGATGGGTCCACCTACATGTGTAGATACATTACAGATTTTTTTTAAATATATTTACTTTATACTTGGTCTCAAAGAAATTGGTTAGTCATCATTTATTTTAATTTTTTGCGGATTGAGTTTTTGCGAATTAGACACAATTTTACAGGTATTAATATTTGATACAAGTATATGTACACATGCCACAAAATCACTGGACATGATGTTATTACAGTTTGGGCAAATTCCTCTGGTGTTTTCCAGTGGACATTGTTTAATAGTAGTATCAAATGGGCAGATTCACTTCATATCAAACTTTATTGGCAAGAGAAACTTAAGTGTACATTGCCAATGCATTATTAGACACTGTACATACAGATATAAAACATATTGAATGTTGAAGTTTAATTTGCTGAAATTTAATATCTCAAAACTGTTATCTCTGGCTGCCATTTTTAGGTAGGTACCTGAAGTAGGTACACATGGCTGCAGCTCACTGAATGGTCAGGTTCTTCTCACTCAGTCTCTATCACGCGCACATGCTCTATCACAGTTCCGCTTTTGAAACTGGTTCAGACGACAGTTGTTGCGCATTTTGAGGCTCGTATCTCTCGCACGCCTGGTTCACGTGAAGTCTCCATTCTCCGTACAGTAAATCCGCTCCCCTGTTTGTAATGCCCAGGACATGCGTCATGTGTAACGAAACATGCACTGCTCCACACAATTAGTTTCTGTGTTAAGATGTGCAGTCATGTGTCCAGCATGTACCACCTGTAAATATAAATATAATATATATATATATATATATATATATATATATATATATATATATATATATATATATATATGTGTGTGTGTGTGTGTGTGTGTGTGTGTGTGTGTGCGCCAATTAGCCACAGAAAGTGGGGAAAACATTAGTGGCATTTCACCCATTGTACAAAGGTGCCTCTGTTTGTTCCATGCAGGCAGCATTACCTTGCCCCCATACTATTCCTAAACATATGGAGCCAGTAAGGCTGAGTAGCCTGCCAGGAACAACTCGAGACTCCTTTCTCCCATCTCAAAAAGGCTCAGGTAGGGGGGAAAAAAACAAAAAATGGGTAATGCATTATTTGCGTACATTTTTTTTAATGCGTTAAACAAAAACTATTAATCGCAGAAATTAACTCGTTAAATTTCCCAACCTATATATCAGGGGTCGGCAACCTATGGCACGCGTGCCAGCATTGGCACACGGAGGGGTAATCACTGGCATGCCAGCAACGGCAAGAGCAGAGTAGACTGTTTTATTTGTATAATTCCGCACCTGCATTCCAATCTACATCTTGATGTTATCCTTCCTCATGATCATGCAGCATGTTTTCATGAGCTGAATGGGAGGCTAAACAAAAAGTTAAAATGTGACGACAATGCAGCATACCCAACAGACTCGTGCAGCGCGTGCAAGCCATTCGCACATCACGAGCCGGCAGCGCATCACTTTCGGTAAACCGCGCTAGTAAACGCGCCCGCTTTACTTCAGTCAGTCTGCGTGGATGACAGCCTACATTCTGTGTTTCATATGTTTCTTTTTGCTTTCAGAACAACACGTGATGTAATAAGGAAAACACCACTATTAATCCTTGAGATTTCCAACCCAGCATACACGTACACCCTCTTTAAACCATGGTCACACTTAACAGTACAGTAAACAATTAAAAGAGAAAACGTAAACCCACATCGTGGGTTCAAAAATCTGAGTCTATTCAAAATATAAATTAAACCTGGTAATAAAGTTTTAGGATTTTGCAGGTGTGATTCACTGAAAAGGGCTAAATAGTTGATCGGTTTGTGAAGCGCGAATGGCTTGCACACGCAGCACGAGTCTCGTCACAATTTAATAGTTTTTAGTCTCCCATTCAGCTGATGAAAACACACTGCGTGATCATGATGAAGGATTACATCAAGATGTAAACTGGAATGCAGGTGCTAAAAATGTCATATAAATAAAATAGCTTGCTCCTCTCTCGCTGTTGCTTACGTGCTAGTGATTACTTGATTACAATGAATTTTTTATATTAATAAGAAATATTTAAGATTCCACACAATTTCGTGATCAGTAATCAAATAAGCATATTTGTGACATTAACTGTGTTAACTCATTTTGTACAAAAGGACAGGTTTTCTTTCAATAAAGCACTTACACAAGATGCTCTGAAAATTCACATGCAGGATCATGATTGTATCATAATCATTGGGTTTTGCAAAAAAAATTTACTCAAACTGTTATGCTGATAATATCATTTCTAAAGAAAAATAAACGATTAAATTAGAAAAATGCAAAATAGAAACATTTTCACAAGTGGACTCGAATATCAGTACAATCTGAAGGGGGGGGGGGTGTTGCGGTGCTTCGGCACAGCCATTGACCAGGAAAATAGAAAATAGCACGGTATATATATATATATATATATATATATATAGTACTGTGCAAAAGTTTTAGGCACTTGTGAAAAACTTTCAAAGTGAGGATTTCTTAAAAAATAATGCCATAAATACTTTTCATTAATCAATTAATGTCATACAAAGTCCAGTAAACAGAAAAAAAGCTAAATCAATATTCGGTGTGACCACCTTTGCCTTCAAAACAGCACCAATTCTCCTAGGTACACCTGGACACAGTTTTTCTTGGTTGTTGGCAGATAGGATGTTCCAAGCTTCTTGGAGAATTCACCAGTTCTTCTATCTATTTCGGCTGTCTCAGTTGCTTTTGTCTCTTTATGTAATCTCAAACAGACACGATGTTCAGTGGGGGGGCACTATGGGGGCCATGACATCTGTTGCAGGGCTCCCTGTTCTTCTGTTCTAATCTTTTCTATTTGCAAAAGTAATGTTTGGGAGTCTAACATTTATATTTCCTATTGACACACTAAAGCTGAAGATATAAATAACCATCTTAAGACAAATGCTTTTGTGAAACATCTTATGTGCCTAAAACTTTTGCGTGTGTGTGTGTATACGTGTGTGTGTGTGTGTGTGTGTGTGTGTGTATATATATATATATATATATATATATATATATAATATAATATAATATATATATAATTACTATACCCAAAAGGATTTCCCACCACTACAAAACTTTAAATGGTATCCTCTTTCAGGATCCAGTTTCATGAAGTCACTAAAGAGGGTAGCGTAACAAATAAACTAAATAAATTAGTTTTTCTGATTTAATTTGCATCACGTTTTCTGTGCAAAATCTTTTTTTTTCTGTTGTGCCAGTTGTTCAAATTTTCTCTTGCCGTGCCAACATCAACACTGGCCCCACCACAAAAAGTAAACTGAATGAAAATGAAAAAAACAAAATGCCAAAATCTTATATCATGAAATCTTTAATTTTATATCACGATAACGATATATATCATGATATAGTTACATTTTTCAGAAAAAAAACTATAAAAATTTGTTTATGTATTAACCATATTATAATGCCTGTTTCATTGAATTAAATACTTAAATAATACCTAATTAAAAACGACTTCCTCTTATATAGTGTCTAATACAAAATGTATAATTTTTCAAATGATGCGTTAGAGTAAAAGTGTTTCGATATCATAACATAGCAGTGTGTGAGTAAAGGTGCAAAAAAGTGTTTAAAAAGTCATATTAATTAACCATCACATGATCATCACAAACATTGAAATGTCTGATGTGGACTAGCGCCTGGTTTATGACAGTCGCTCCTTGCTGTGTGCTGGCTTCACATATTTTACAACTGTACATAGATGTTGATGGAGGGTGAATGCTGTGACTGGCAAAAGTTTAAGGACACATCAGCTGTAACTGACTGTGGGAATGTTTCGATTTCTACAGTCACTCCGGGTTTCTTTGGATCTCAACTTTGTGTTGCTAGGCAACAGATATTTTTATCCAAGCTTAATTTTCATGTCAGAAACTAATCTGCTATGGTGATATCTTCAATTTTAAAATGTGAATTTAATATCCTTTTCATGTTTATACTGATTTCTTGTCAAAGCCTGTGGCATGGGCTAAAAATAACATTTATATTTTTTTTTTCTTTCAGGAAAAGAGGGATTGAAGTTGTTCAGGTAAGTGGATCTCAACTGTTTTCCTAGCTAGCCTGGGGTGCTTTGTTTGTTGTTTGATATTTTGCAAAAGAACCCAAGAAAAAATTAATGTAGTGATTAAGTATATTTTCAACAATTATAAAGACATCCATAGATTTGTTTAGCGTTGCCAAAAATACATAATTTCTGAGTCCAAGGACATGATCTCGTTATTCCAAAAAGATGTGAATGCTAGATGCAATTCCCCTTTACGTGTTAACAGCAATCTCTCTGATTGGTGGATTTTGCTTCAGGATTGTGGGTAATGTAGTATTTCCTTAAGTATTGGCAATTTAACCTGATCATTTACAAATAAAGTGAAATTCTTACTGATTTGTGGCTATTTCTGAAGCTTATATCACTGTTTGAAAACATCTGAGCTCATGGTAGGTCTGTTTTGAAAGGTTTATACGTTATCGCTACAAATCAGTTCACCCTGTGAAGGTTTTGATTTGGCATTTTCACATTGGCTGTTTAGTTTTAATTTGTAGTCCCCCAATGTTAATGAAACTAAAACTAAAGCTACTGAATTGCACCTATTCTACATTGTTTACAGTAGTAGAGGTATAAAGATGTGTAGGGAGTGTAGTTGTTAGTGTATAAAAGTGTTCAGATGAAGTGAATATGTGGATGAAATGGTTGGATCTCACTGCTGTGGGCTTCATTCACCATTCCTGGGAGGTTAAGCAGGTGTTTAGTACATTAATATGCTACACAAAATCTCTCTCTCTCTCTTTCTCCATTTGAGTTTATTATTGAAAATGGAAAGTGTGGCTAGTTTGTTGTCATTAGAGATGTTATGATAGTTAAGCCCAAATTGTTCTCATTTGTTACGGTTAAGCATGCTAATATTAACATTTTTAAGCATCAAACCTTTTTCCACAATAAGACCAAAGCAAACTCCCAACCAGTAAAGCTACACCTACCGACTACATTGTCGAGATATCAAAAGTTATCAAAATGAGTTATCAAAGCTTCAGATATTAAAGTTCACAGACTAACTTCAATAGCGCAAGCATTTCAAATCATTTTACCACAGTTTAGTCTCTGTGTTTAATAGTGCTTTTGACTTGCGGTATACAGTCTGGTGCTCATTGCAGTTCATTCTGGCCAAGAACCACTTAGACAAGACCTTCTGATTGTTTTGTTTTAATGTACCATTTAGGTGCAGGTTTATCTGAAATAGCTTATACCACAAACATAGACCCATCGAGCACTGATTATTTCACAGACATAACTTGGAAAGCAAAGCAGAATATACTGTTCTGCATGTGGATATCTAGTTTAATTGCTACTAAGTGCCTCAAACAAATCTTTGAGTATCATTCAAAGATTTAATGCCACTAACTCCGGTACCTTAGAAACACGACTCTTGAACTGAATATAAATTTGGAATTCCCTTCAGCACACACATATGGACTTGGACACATTCAGTGGAGTTCAAAAGGCCACATTGAAAATCAAGTAGCCTATTCAAAATCTAATTTAAACCTGGTATGTAGGGAAAAAAAATCCATAATAGAAACACTTCAACATAAAATGAATAAGAAAGTTATGAAGCAAAAGCGCACAGTTCAGTCTTTAAAGGGATAGTTCACCCATAAATGAAAATTTCCTCATCATTTACTCACCCTCATGCCATCCCAGTTGTGTATGACTTTCTTTCTTCTGCAGAAAATAAATGAAGATTTTTATAAGAATATCTCATCTCTGTAGGTCCATACAATGCAAGTGAATGGTGGCCAGAACTCTGAAGGCCCAAAAAGCACACAAGTCAGCATAAAAGTAATCTAAACGACTCCAGTTGTTTAATCAATGTCTTTTAAAAGTGATATGATAGGTGTGGGTAACTTTCACATTCTTTTGTTTTTTTGGCAATATGCATTCTTCGTGTATATCGCCACCTACTGGTTGGGGCTGGTAAAAGGTGGAAATTGATAGTAAAAAAGTACTTAAATATTGGTCTGTTTCTCACCCACACATATCATATCACTTCAGAAGACATGGATTAAACCACTGCGGTTGTACTGATTACTTTTATGCTGCCTTTATGTGCTTTTTGGACCTTCAGAGTTCTGACCACCATTCACGTGCATTGTATGGACCTACAGAGCTGAGATATTCTTCTAAAAAAATCTTCATCTATGTTCTGCAGAAGAAAGAAAGTCATACACATCTGGGATGGCATGAGGGTGAGTAAATCATGAGTAAATCATCATAATTAAATTTCACATCAAGTTTTTTAGTAATTATAAAAAAATAAAAAAAAATAAAAAAAAACATCAGGCTCATTTCATTCCTAAAAGTTCCATGATTCATATTTAATTCTCCTGCTTTTGAGGCTGGCTTAAAAGAGGCTCCATTTAAAAGCATGTGCATTTCCTGTTTCTCTCAAGTGCACTGGTCCATGAAGTTTCTCCAGTACTTTATTCATACTCTTGTTTGGGTATTTCATTTATGGACGCATCTGGGCATAATGTGATGAATCATTAAATAAGTGCTCATCATATTGAGTTTTCAGCCCTCTTATTTGGACATTTTCAAGTGATCCTCATTAGACCCAGAGACAGTATGGTGTCTCTCCCCTCAATATGCTTTTATACTCATTCCCAGCTTATTTTCTAAAAGAGACCCATCAAATATGAGCACGGGCTGGGAAGAGTGTCAATATTCATGAATGAGGGAAGATTAAAGCATGATGACATCCTAGCCCACACTCCCTCCTCCAATACCAAGTTTCTCCCATAATCTTTTGATAGAATTTAAAGCTCCATCCTTCATACTCTGAATTAACAGGGAGTAATACACTGATGCCTCATGACCTTTTCCAAAAGCAGTAATCACCTCTCCCAGAGTATCTGCCACTTTAGGGGGGTGTGAGCTACTCCCAAATATAGTACAGAGCAGGTGGCGCAGCTGTAAATACTTAAAGAACTGAGATCTGGGAATCCTAAAATGTTGAACCATATTTTCAAAAGATCTCAACACTCCACTCTCATATAGGTTACCGAGCATATTAACCTCCCTCACAATCCACCCTGACCAGTAGAAAGGGGATGTTTCTCCCTTTTTCTGCCCAATTTGGAATACCCAATTCCCAATGCACTCTTAAGTCCTCATGGTGGCATAGTGACTCGCCTCAATCCGGGTGGTAGAGGACGAATCTCAGTTGCCTCCGCGTCTGAGACCGTCAACCCGCGCATCTTATCACGTGGCTTGTTGAGCGTGTTACCGTGGAAACATAGTGCATGTGGAGGCTTCATGCCATCCACCACAGCATCCACGCACAACTCACCACGCAACCCACCGAGAGTGAACCACATTATAGTGACCACGAGGAGGTTACCCCATGTTACTCTACCCTCCCTAGCAACCGGGCCAGTTTGGTTGCTTAGGAGACCTGGCTGGAGACACTCAGCACGCCCTGGTTTTCGAACTCGCGAACTCCAGGGGTGGTAGTCAGCGTCTTTACTTGCTGAGCTACCCAGAAAGGGGATTTATTAATACGTAGTTTTGGGTTCAGCCATAAGCTCGAGGCAGCATTTTAGATAAATGTCTGAATTAAACTCATGTGCAAATGCGAGATAACTGGGTGTGACTTAACTTCTTCATTTAGTTTGATAGGTTTTGCAGTGGCAAAATAGGAGCAAGAACTTCCTGTTTAATACAAAACCAGGGAGGGGCTCTCTCAGGTGGAAGCAACCAATGAGCCAAATGTCTGAGACCAAATGCTTAATAATAAAACAAAATCTTGGGTAGGCCTAGCCCACCTTTGTCAATCAGCTTATGTATCTTATTGAAATGTAATCTGGGATGCTTACCATTCCAAATGAAGGACTTCGCTATGCTATCAAATTGCTTGAAATAAGAGAGGGGGACATCTATAGGGAGAAATTGTAGCAGGTAGTTGAATTTTGAAATGCAGTTAATTTTAATAACATTAACCTTCCCAATCATTGATAAGTGTAATGAAGCCCACCTGCCCACATCGCTCGGAAACCTTTTTATTAAGGGGTCAAAATTAACTCTAACTAAATCAGACAAATTTGCTGGGAATAAAATGCCCAAATACTTTTTGCCATGTTTGGGCCACTGGAAGGCACCCGGCTGAAAAGCCATTACTTGGCAGTATGCTGTCATAATAATAATAATTAATAATTTTCTTTATTTATCACACATTATACATTTGCACATATACAGTGAAATTCTTCTTTTTCACATATCCCAGTTAGGCTGGGGTCAGAGCTGGGGCCAAAGCTTCTTATTTAGACCAATTAACTCTATATCCTGAGAACTTAGAAAATGAATTAATAATTCTGTGGAGGCAAGGCATAGATCTAGTGGGGTCGGAGATGAATAATAAAATATCATCTGCATAAAGCAAAAGCTTATGCGCCACACCTCCCGCCATCACCCCTGGAAAATCATCTTTCTTATCGCAGCTGCTAATGGTTCCAGGGCAAGACAGAACAATAATGGGGCAAGAGGGCAACCCTGCCAGGTGCCCCTATCCAGAGTAAAATAATCTGAACTTAATTTGTTTGAACCGCCGCTACCGGGTGTCTATAAAGTAACTTAATCCATCCAATAAAAGTATTCCCGAACCCGTACGTTTCCAAAATCGTAAAAAAGATAATCCCATTCTACCATATCAAATGCCTTTTTGGCATCAAGTGAGATGGCAGCAACCGGAGACTGGTCATTCACCACTGACCACATGATATTGATAAAACGCCTGATGTTATCAGAAAAGCTGCGGCCCCGAATAAATCCCATCTGATCTAGCTAAATCAGGGAAATTGGACGGTAACTCTTACACTCGCTTGGATCTTTGTCCTTTTTAAGAATCAGACTGATCCGGGCTTGTGTCATGGTTGGCGGAAGCTTTCCATTCTTTAATGATTCTGTATAAACTTCTAGCAAAAGCGGAGCCAGTTCTGTAGCGTAAAATCTAAATAATTCAGCGGCAAAGCCATCTGGCCCCGGAGCCTTGCCTGTAGGTTCACCCAAAAATTAAAATTTGCTGATAATTTACTCACCCTCAGGCCATCCAAGATGTATCTTGGTTTCTTTCTTCATCAAAACAGATTTTAAGACTTTTAAGATTTCATTTCAGGCTTCCTCCTTTAAACAATGCAAGTGAATGTCCTCCATTTTTTGACTGTCCAAAATGCATATTTAGGGTGCATCAAAATAATCCATACGACTCCAGTCGACAAATAAAGTTCTTCTGAACCCAAACGATTGATTATTTTTAGAAACAAAACAATGCTTATATTGTCCGTACATCTCTGTGACATGCGCTCATGAGAGGGATGATGTATGCTCATTGGTAAGGTCACACATCACGTGGAGGAGGAGGCAGGAAGTGCGTCATTGTTTACAAGAGAAACTTGCACAGACCAAGCGCCGTTCACAAACCAAAACAGTCCAAAACAATTTCAAAACAATAAAATATTTTTGTTTTAATAAAAACAAAATTATTTTTCCAAATAATAATAATAAAAATAAACAATGACGTGCTTGCTGACTCCTCCACGTGACGCGTGACCTTACCAATGAGCTTACGTCATCCCTCTCATGAGCGCACGTCACAGAGATGTACGGAAGCAAACATTTGTAGTTAAAAAGTATTGTTTTGTTTCTCAAAATAATCAATCGTTTGGGTTCAGAAGAACTTTATTTGTCGACTGTAGTCGTGTGGATTATTTTGATGCACCTTAAATATGCATTTTGGACCGTCAAGAAATGGAGTACATTCACTTGCATTGTTTAGAGGAGGAGGCCTGAAATGAAATCTTAAATTCTGTTTTGATGAAGAAAGAAACTCGGATACATCTTGGATGGCCTGAGGGTGAGTAAATTATCAGCAAATTTTCGTTTTTGGGTGAACTATTCCTTTAATTTCCTCGTCAAGCTCCTCCAAGGTTATCTAAGAATCAAGAATTTTTTTGCTCAGTCGTCAATTTAGGGAGTTCTAATGGTTCCACAAAGTTTCTAATATCTTCATCAGTAGACAAAGATGTGGAACTATAGAGATCAAGATTGAATTCTTTAAAAGCATTATTAATTTCAATGGCCGAGGTAAATGTTTCACCACCGGCAGATTTCACTGAGGGAATGGTAGAAAAAGACTCTATCTGCTGTATATATCTAGCCAAAAGCTTCCCTGCTTTGTCCCCCAACTCAAAGTATGTCTGTCCTGCCCTGAATAGCCAAAACTCCACCTTCCTTGACAAAATAGTATTATATCTGTATTTCAATTGGGTCAGTTCTCTGAGGCCATCAGATGACATTCGGCGCTTCAGCTCTGCCTCGGCACTTTTAATATTCCCTTCCAACTCCACAAGTTCTCGTGCTTTGGATTTTTTGGTGAATGAGGCATACTGTATGATCCGACCCCTAAGAACCGCCTTAAGTGCCTCCCAAGCCACGCCCACAGTTGATACTGAGGACCAGTTGGTCTCCATATAGACATTGATTTCAGCCTTTAGCATTTGTTGGAATTCAGAATTTTGCAACAGAGATACATTTAAAGCGGCAACTATATGATTTCTCTTTCTCCGTATGTGGCAAAACCTTTAAACTCACCAGGATGTGATCTGAGACAAATTTTTTTCCAATTGAACAATCAACAACAGATGAAATGAGGGACTTGGATATATATATAAAAAAAATCTATTCTAAAATAAATCTAATGGACTGATTTAAAAAAAAAAAAAGAATAGTCCCTACCAGATGGGTTCAAAAGTCTCCAAATATCTGTAAGACCAAGATTTTTTACACATCCTGTGTAGCGTCACTGTTGCTCTAGGAGGCTTTTGCTTCACTATGATCAAGGACTGAGTCCATCAATAGATTCAAATCTTCTCCCAATATTATATCATGAGGGGTGCCAGTGGCTTGCAACATCCCTTCATGATCTATGAAAAAGCCCTGATCATCAGCGTTAGGTGCGTAAATATTAGCCAAAATCAACCTTTGCCTCTGAATGTCTGCTAAAACAATAATGACTCTTCCTAATTTATCTTTAATCTGTTTGAGACATTTGAAATGTAGATGTTTACTTATCAATGTAATGACTCCCCTGCTCTTACTTGAGCCAGCACTAAAGAAAACATGTCCACCCCATATCTTCCCAAATTTTTCAGCTTCCTGCAGGGAAAGATGTGTTTCTTTAAGAAACACTATATCATATTTCTTACGTTTAAGAAAATAAATAACCTTCCTCCTTCTTGTGGGGTGCCCCAACCCATTCACATTCCACGTGGAGAGAGACAATCCACTCATAATAACATTTGACATTTTGATATATTAGAAAAAATAGATTGTGTGGCAAAAACAAAATTATAAAGACCACATTCCAACATTAGTGCAACAGTCATACCCCAAACTTCCCCTCGAACCAAACAAACAGAAAAAAGAAAAACATGCGCATTACCTCCGCGTACAACAGCGCCAACCAGCGTCCATCCCTCTAAACTCTAACAGTCCACGTACGCCTATGAGAGCCTCCACAACAACTTTGCCGATGGATTGCTCAAGTCCGGTGTTTCTGTAAAAATTTTGTGAGAGAGAATTACACAACAGAAAATAATCTATAAAAACAAACTCCAACCAATAGGAGGCATAAGCACAAAGAACATGCAGATTCATCCACAAACTGTACCGAAGGAGTGTTACTCCACAAAACATACTCCAGCCGCTAGGCGGAACCAGCACAAAAAGAAACAAAGAAGGCGCCCAGTTTCCTCAGACGGTCAAGTGAATGTTCATTGAGTCAGGCCCACTCGGCTGCATAGAAAGTGTCACACATTGACCTACTCACTCCATTGACTTTATGAAGGACATCGCTTGCTGTGGGCATGTAAATATTTTGTGGCCATCCTTAGTATCTGTTCTCAATTTGGCCAGAAACATCAGACCAAAGCGACCTTCCGTTGATGATGTAAGAGTGTCTTGCATTCCTTGAATCGATCACGTTTCTCTCGTCAAATTCGCAAAGTCTGGGAAAATGTTGTGGTTCTTCCAAGAAAGCCTTCCTTTACTCCTCGCCTCGTGTAACACGAGATCTTTATCGGATGATTCCTCAGCGGATCTCCGAGCCGGAACTCTGTGAGCTCGCTCGACTTCCAGCTTATGGCCTTTTTATGTCGAGCAGACTCGCGAAGAGCCCATCCAGAAATTTCACCATATCTCGACCTTCTTAGTCTTCAGGAATTCCAACAGTTTGGACGTTGTTTCGCCGGCTTAGATTCTCTAAGTTTTCCAACTTTTCCCAGACACGCTCCAAGTCTGTCTTGGTCGCTAGTGGATTAGCAGCTTATTCCCTCTCCAGTGACTCCAGATAATCGATCCGTTTCTCAACATCTGACACTCTTGTAACCATCACAGTGAATTTAGTCTCCATGGCAGTGATCGATCGACGTATTACAGCAAGATCCTCCAAGTCTGCAACGACCTTCGCCAGCATTGCTGACATATTCAACAGTTGACGCTGAATCTCTTTCACAGTACTGTCCAAATTGAATCCCATGCTTGCGGCCTCCTCAGCGGCTTCAGCTTGAGCACGTAAGTGTTTTGTAATGTCTCCAGAGCCCGAGAATTTTGAATTCTTTGACATATCTTCCTAGAACAGTCAACAATCAGAGTATTGAATCTCACCGGTTTATGACATAAAATGTATTAAAACTAGCAAAGTGCACAGAGTTCGAAGTTCACACGTCCGACCCTCACATGGCGCCCGTGACTCCCTGAAAAAGTAATTTTTGATCAAAACTAGACAGGCCCCATTTCCAGCAGTCATCACTCCAACACCTTATCCTTGAGTAATCATGCTAAATTGCTAATTTGGTACTAGAAAATCACTATTATATCAAACACAGTTGAAAGCTACTTGGTTTGTTAAATGCAGCTTAACATTGCCTTTTGTGTTTGTTTTTGAGTTGCCACAGTCTCTAGTTTAAGAAATAGACACCTCACATGTCCTCAGCTGACAGCTTCATTGAATTCTACCCGCTCAACATCAGTTTCATGTACAACAGTAAAGAGAAGACTCAGGGGTGCAGGCCTTATGGGAAGAATTGCAAAGAAAAAGCCACTTTTGAAACAGAAAAACAAAAAGAAAAGGTTAGAGTGGGCAAAGAAACACAGGCATTGGACAACAGATAAATGGAAAAGAGTTTTATGGATCTTAACCCCATTGAGCTTTTGTGGGATCAGCTAGACTGTAAGGTGCATGAGAAGTGCCCGACGAGACAGCCACATCTATGGCAAGTGCTACAGGAAGCGTGGGGTGAAATGTCACCTGAGTATCTGGACAAACTGACAGCTAGAATGCCAAGGATCTACTTTTTCAAATTTTAATAGTAATTTTTAATGTGATTAATGTCCTGACTATACATTGTGATCAGTTGAATGCCACTTTGGTGAATAAAAGTACCAATTTCTTTATTATTCCAAACTTTTGGCTGCCATTGTATATAAAACTATTGATTTTAGGTTGTTGATTATGACTGTAGAAACAATATAGTTTGTTTATTGCGAATTATTCCGATAAACACAAATATTAGTTGATCTTTCTCTGCTGTACCATGGGCAGTGTAGTTGTTTACCATGAAATCCGTTATCAGTATTTGTCTATGGGATAAATTAATGGGATTTTGACTTCCTGAAGCAGACTGTTGCGCTCTATAGTGCCATGTTTGCAAAAGGTAAATATTTAAGAATTACACATTGTCTGCTGCATATATATATTACTTCATATCATCATCGAGAAGTTAATAAAGCTTCTTTTACTGATCTTGTGTGAATCCTACTCATAGAATGAGGCATGATGTAATAACACATTTTAATATCACATTAGTTGATGTTTTACATGTAGTTTTGAGCATTCTCTTATTTAAATGCTCCTCTAATCGCCACCTCGGCAGCGTGGCGGGTGTCTAAATATTTGCAAACAGAATGTTGTTTTTTTTCAGCTGTTTCGAACTTCTTTTTGGCTCTAAGCAAAGAATGACGAAGAACTTCTCTGTGTGCTTACCGGGGCATTTAAGTGTCCACTTTTTGGGGGCCACTGGATGTTCTCTCACCAATTTTATTTGGTTTCTTGTGATTGTGGACTGTATAATATTAAACAAAGAAGAGCCATGGAAATGCACTTTAAAAAAGCCTACCATCAGCTAGATGCACACACACAGACATCACAGACACACACACATCATGTACTGCCTGTGGACATTGGTGTTTTGTTACTTTTCTGTCTCGGTTGCCGCTCAGCATCATAAATAACTGATGTCTCTACACAGAGAAGTGGAAGTGACTCCTTTGAATAATATGAAGACATTATCTTTGGAGCAGTCTTATGCTATTAAAAAAAAAATTAGGCCCACTACTTTCTTTTGCAGAACACACACAAAAAAAAATCTTCATGAATATTCCGATCCGTCTATTCATTATAAGCTTTCAATATAAGGCAGTGGACAGTGCCTCGAGTTAAAGCTTAAAAAAGGACAAAATGTATCATAAAAATGGGCATGTGACTCATGCATTATATTCCAAGTCTTCTGAAGGTATGAAATAGGTTTCGGTGAGAAACAGCCCGCAATGCAAATCATTTTTTTGTGAAAATCTTTACATATATTAAAATGAGAACTTGGCACTCCATAGCACTAAACATCTCTTTTTACGTTACGCATAAGAAATAAAGTCATAGGGGTTTAAACAAATAACAGAGAGTAATTAAAGAGATTTTTTTTTTTTTTCATTTTCAGTATTCCTCTACATGAAGTCATATGATTGATTGATTGATTTTTAATCTATTTAACTTTTAATAAATTTGTATCTATTGACAGTGCTATCATTAATTAGGAAAGACTGCACAAAGATGGCATGATTTTAAAGGGGCTCAGTGTTGATCTCTGTAAGATTCATAGGGCAGTGAAGGTGACATGGTAATGCATATAATGCAGTGGAATATTATTTATGTTATAGCAGCTCTAGAGTGGTTAATATAAACAGAAAATGCACCTGTCAGATATTGTACATTTTATATTTTGTAAAACTGGCCTCTAGTGAAACTAGGACATGAATTATTCATTCATACACTGCTTAATAGAAACCGTATTTTGAGATGATGCATCCCGATAAATGCATAATGATGAAATACTTATACCAGTGAGAAGTATATCTGATTGTATCGCAATATCGATTTTTCACCACATTCCTTTTATGAAGTATAATAAACTGAGTATCTCTTTAGGATTATATATTAGAGCGATCCGTCTCTTGTTACCTTATAGGCCCTCTGTTGAAGAGTGGAGCTACTGTTTTGCCAACAAGCTGTCTGAGAGAGAGTTGTGGGATAGTACCGTCCTTGGCAGGGACAAACACACAATAGTAGGATCTTGGGGGTGTGTTTCTGTTCTCCACATATGGCCTTTTGGTGGAACAGCCTGTTTGTGTACAGCTCCACATGCTCTGGTCCAGTAATTTCCCTCAACAGGTTTTGCTTCAACTTTTAAGTGGCGACCCAACAGTCCAAAAATTGTTTATTAGTGGTGTAAATATTTGCACTGACAACGATTCGATTGCATTCGTTTCTTTACCTAACAATTACGATGCATTGTGAAATCTGAAATTTGGTCATGATTACATTATTTTAGATAGATAGGAAAAAAAGATTCAAAGATTTTACTGAACGTTCTTAATTTAGACTGTATAGACATGCACCAGACTTGAGCACTTAGGGTGTGTTCACACTTGTAGTTCGGTTCTCTTGGTCCTCTTGGTCCAGACCAAAAAAGAAAATGATACATTTAGTCCTGGTTCGCTTAGCGTTCACACTGGCATTTTTAACGCCGAACCTAACGATACAAAACCAAAGGCATCAGGAAAAAGTCACAACCTGATTGGACAGCTTTTATGACATATATTTTTTGACAGAACTTGCCAAACATCCAAAACAATGCTGGCTGCTGGGCGAAATGCGCTCGTTATATTTATATATGTATATATGGTGGTTTTTTTTACCAGCTGAGAACAAACGAAGAGTTAATAAAATGTATAAAGGAGTCAAAACAGCACCAGGAATTCCTCCGTTGCACACACAAAATTAAATTAATTAAAAAACAAATGAAGATATGCTGCAAGGATGGCTGACAACGGTTCTGATGCCTGTACCGAACTGTAATGGGCAACATAGCTCCTATGATGAGAAGAACCAGGTATGCTTGAGGTCAGTATTAGGCAAATTACTTCCTGTTTTTGGTCCATGTTGCGTTCATATATCAATCGAACCGCACCGGAGTTTGTCTGGAAACGGACCGAGACCCACTTTTCAGGCGGTCTCGGTCCGCTTGTTTGGTGCGCACCAAGGTTCGGATGGCAACGTTCACACTTGTTCAAATGAACCGCACTAACAGAGCAATTACACCAGAGTTCGTTTTAATTGAACCAAACCTGCCAAGTGTGAACACACCCTTAGTCACATATGTATTTTGAACCAAGGAGGTTTGGCTTATGTGTGGCTGCATAAAAAAACAGAAAAATAATACTAATGTTACATACAATATAGATCTGGTATGAATAAAGGATAACATAAAGCAACATAGTGATATAATGTGAACACACACACAAACAGACGGTATGTAAACCATGGAATAAGCATTATAGATATTTAGGCCTAAATTGACATATTATTGAATAAAGTATAAGTTAGTGTTAATTACATTTTATGGGTAAGAATAAAACATTTCTCAATATAGATATTCATATTGACAATTTATGTTAATCAGTTGATTAAATGGAAGTATTTGACAAAAAGCTTGTCACATCTTATATTACACCGTATGCTCACGTGACCCCGCGTCCACATGCGTGGACATTATATTTTGGCTTTGCTATTCGCAACACATAAATTAAATTAAACCGACTGAATACTGTTCACAACACTCTAGTATAGAATGTCATTTAAGGGTTAAACTTCTGGCGTGTCACGTGGCACAACAGCATGGCGTTGATTTCCGTGAAGAGCTTCTATGGGCACAGAGCCAACAAAAGTGCCTCTGGTAAGAAACCTAAGTTTTTTTCATTGAAACCTTTTTGGTTGTGAAGGGTAGTGTCTGTAGTTTCGTTTGATATGGCGCTTTAAAAAAGTCATTTTTCATGCGCCAGTGCGCTGATAAATATGATGTCCACATACATTGATTTTAGGACATTATTCCCTCAAAAATTTAGTAAATATGTATGGGACATTTCGCTTCCTTTTTAATATAAATGTTGTTGTATTTTATTTTATTGTGACTACAATACGGTTCTATTCATTAACATTAGTAAATGCATTACTATATATTTACTGTGTATTTTCACTTTAAGAATCAATGGGTTCATCCAATAGCTGAGAAAATTTGCTTTCAGGGGCTTTGAAGTTTGGATGAAAATGAGGTGCATTTCTATCTGTTCTGAGACCAGTGCAGACAGATGGCACACTGGAGGTCAAGTCATTCACTAAATAGGGAGTAAGGTTGAATCCTATAGCTTGCTAAGTGCATTCACTCCTAACATCCGATCAAAAGTTCAGTTTCAGGCTGCAGATGATGTTTGGCAGACATGGGACAATGGTAATCAGTATTTAGATTCAGAATTTTATAATGCTAAGTTTTATTTTAACATGGTTGGCAGTGATTTGATGATGCTGGCCATTACGTTTAATAATAATTATTTATTCAGCTTTATAGAAAATCAGCTGTAATGTCTATAACGTCTCAAAAACATGAATAACCAACACTCCTGGACACATAATAAACTATTTGATGAAAAAAATCTGACTTTCTACAGCTTGGTGGTATTATTTAAAATTTCACAACTTAGTCCCACTGTCCATATATGTGGACACCAATTTTTAGGAAAACTATTTACTCTAGAATTGTTTTTTTTTTTTTGTTTTTTTTTTTTTTTTTTTTAATTTGTTATATTTTTTTATTGTTTATTAGGTGCTACTTGTTATAAATCAATAAGGGAAATGGAAAATGCACACATCAGTCACGCTCTGGTCTCAGGTTAAATGTTTTATTTTATTTGGAAACTCCCTATAAATGTATAAAATGCATCTTAAAATTCAGGGGGCAAATATTGCTTAGTTTATAATAATAATAATAATAATAATAATAATAATAATACGTTAATAATAATAAGATCATTTCTGATCTTGTTCTAATGTAAACAAACATCTTAAAATATTATATTGCCATGAACTGTGATCTGCCCAACAATAGAAAAATTATTAACATAATCATTGGCTGAATAGGATAATTTTGTTAATGCATAAACGACATTTAGATTTGTGATTTAACGCTTACACATGGAACAAACACTGAGCTGGAATTTGTATTAGTGTTTGCCATATTACCAAGTGGGAGATTAATTTACGCCAAAATACTGTATTATTGTTTGAAATTTGATTGGGCAAACAGTTTTAAGTCAGAAATTTGCATTATATTTGCATTTAGCATTGTTTTTTCCATGCTGAACAGGACCGTCTAATTGATAATCACTACTCTAGATACTGACGCCCAACCACTCAGGGGAAGACCTTTACTGGAAAACAAAGTGGGAGAGGGAAAAAAACAACCCAACTAAATATACTGTACAACCACTTTGGAGAGTCATCTGAGTTTAAACATTCAGTTACTCTTTAACCATACAAGGAAATAGATTATGTCCCTGTGGCTCTTAGCCATATTGTACTTCACTTTTGTGCAATTTAAGTGTTTTCATGCCAATCAGTTTTAAACATTCCCACTCACCACGTTTAATCACCAAGTAAACAGCACATTTTATGCCATTTTTGTGGATGTTTATGGGCAAATAAGTACCGTACACCCTGAAAGCAAATTGAAAGATTTCTTCTCTTTAGGGTTCCAATTATCTTGGAAAACCTGGAAGCATCAGATAATTTTAAATTGTGTTTCCAGGACAAAAATTAGTAAAACAAAAAAAAAATACGTTTTTCTAGTTAAGCTCTCCTCAGAATTATATAATCAGTTAGGTATTGCTTTTGTGTACAGTAAAACTTGTTGCAAGCCATTGTGTTGTTCAATTTGTGAGAAAATTGGTCGAGTCATTTTTTAAATAAATCTGCCAAAATGCTTTACAGTTCGGTCTGAATGATTCAGTAGTGAATCAAAATACTTTTTAAAAGTCCTTATCTAGTAATCCCAAATGACTGGAAAGGTCATGGAAATTCATTGATCAAAAAAGCGTGGGCACCCTGCCTTTAAGTGGATAAAGTAATGGTGTATCATTTTAAAAGAAAATAATAAAAAAAGGTCAATTACATGGTATAATTTTATAAAAAACTTGTGAAATTTCAAGAAAATAGATTGGGATCAATTTTGAGACTCGGTCTAAGAAACTGCTGAGAAAATGCACAAAAGTAGATGCCAAAAGGAAACTTCAAAAACATTTTATTTTTTATTTTTAGAAAGCATTTCGCAGGAAGTAACTAAGGACGGTTCCATGATTAAACTGTAGTGGCTTGTAAACAAACCTTTAATAATAGGCCTAATATTTGGACATTTGTTAGCACAAACGTTTGATGTGAAATCATCCGAATGCATTTGAATAGACAACACGTGCATGCAGGTGTACTTATGTGTGACAGTGTTTTGTTTTTTTGTCCTTAATATTAAATGTGAAATATGACCTTTTCACCATTCCCTTTCTCCTTAGCTTGACCTGAGTCAGCCGTTGGAGGAGCAAGGTCCTCTGGACGTCATCATTCACAAGCTCACAGATCTGATCTTGGAAGCAGACCAGAATGACACCCAGTCCCAGCTGCTGGTGCAGAGTGTGCAGGTGAGAACCGTACACTTGCCTTGACTGAGCATGTGTTCTGCAGGACAGGCTGCGGTCTTAAAGGAAAAGTTCACTCAAAAATAACTGTTTTGTCATAATTTACTTAAGTCACCCTCATGTTTTTCTCAAAACCACATAACTTTCTTATGCAGAAGACAAAAGAGAAGTTTGAATGAATACCACAAACCGTCTTTAATTTACAATGGCAATGGATGGTGCCTCACTTTAAAGCTTAAAAAGGACCCAAAAGTATCATAATCGTTGTCCATGCGACTTCTGTGGCATATTCCAAGTCTTCTGAAGACGTACAGTAGGTTTTGGTCAGAAACAACCCTCAATTTAAGTCATTTTCCAGTGAAAATCGTGACAGCCATTGCAGAGGTAGAGCGATATATCGGTTTTACCGATTAATCGGTTATTGGTAAAAATCAATGCCGATAGTTACAGATAGTTTTTTTGATAGTTTGAATCAGATTCACTTTCTCAGCGAATCATCCGTCAGTGAACTCACAACTGGGAGTGCAGACATTTCAAAATAAGAGTCCCATGTCTATTTCGGACTTCTTTATAATTAAAAGTCACGTATTGTATACCAGTTTTTTTGGAGAATTCTCAATTGCTTCTGCCTCTTTATGTAATCTCAGACTGACACAATGTTCAGTGGGGGGCATTGTGGGGGCCAGGACATCTGTTTCAGGGCTCTCTGTTCTTCTAATCTTTTCTATTCAAAAGTAATGTTTGGGAGTCTAACATTTATATTTCCTATTGACACACTAAAGCTGAAGATATAAATAACCATCTTAAGACAAATGCTTTTGTGAAACATCTTATGTGCCTAAGCCTTTTGCACAGTACTATAATATGTGTGTATATATATATATATATATATGTGTGTGTATATATATATATATATGTGCACAACTTACAAAAGGCGCAAACATTCATTGATGCTCAAAAAGACGACACATTACTATATGCATACTATACTTTCTGTAAATAACTGTAATGTAGATTCTGGAGAGCAGTATTAAATAAAATAATATTTTATCTCTTATATTTGTATAAATTATGAAAGGGGTGTGAACATTTAAGACAAAATGGAATGCAAACTTATCTTCTCAACTATATACTGTATACTGTTTATTAAACCACTGTTAAAATACTGAATGTGTTATCAACTGTCTTCCTTTTCTTCGGCTTTCTATCTTGTTTGTTTTTTATTTGGAATGCCCAATTCCCAATGCAATCTAAATCCTCATGGTGGCATAGTGACTCGCCTCAATCCGGGTGGCAGAGGACGAATCTCAGTTGCCTCCGCGTCTGAGACAGTCAATCCGCGCATCTTATCACGTGGCTTGCTGAGCGCATTACCGCAGAGACCTAGCACATGTGGAGGCTCACGATATTCTCCACGGCATCACGCACAACTCACCACGCGCCCCACCAAGAGCGAGAACCACATTATAGTGACCACGAGGAGGTTAACCCAACGTGACTCTACCCACCCTAGCAACCGGGCCAATTGGTTGCTTAGGAAGCCTGACTGGAGTCACTCAGCATGCCCTGGATTCGAACTTGCGACTCCAGGTATGGTAGTCAGCGTCTTTACTTGCTGAGCTTCCCAGGCCGTCTTTCTATCTTTTTCTATCTTGTTCCTGAACAGCAATCTACATCGAGGAAATCTGTGATTTGGCGCCTGAAAACAGCCATTTGGCTCCTTAGTTTCAGTTTAGGAGCCAATGGCTCCTAAGTCATTTTGTTTTTTTTCTGGAGCCCTGCATTACACTGCATCTGAAATTTTCATTTTGGACTCTTGTAGTCTCTGTGTCTGTGCCCGTAATAATAAGGAAAGACATAAGACGTTTTTTTAACATTCCATAAATTGATTTTAAAAATGATCGGCCGATTAATCGGTTATCGGCCTATTCCACCACCTTAGTTATCATATCGACAATATTCTACTATTGGTCCACCTCTAATCTGTTGCACATTCATGAGTGCATGAATGAAGCTTGTTCACATTAGCTCTTGTTGTTTAGCGTTTTATTTAATTTTTGTTTACATTGCAATGCACATTATAGTTGCAGTGCAAATTCTAGCAATTTATTTTATTTCAGTTAACAAAGGATTTTTGCAATGCTAGTTTTATGTACATTATCATTAATTATAATATTGCACAAAGGTTTACATTGCTATTTCAATTCAGAGTTCCATCCTGCAATGTTTTTTTTTTTTTTTTTTTTGCCTTTGTACGAAATGTCACCTGCAATACTCACCTCTAAATGTGTAAGCATGCAGGATGTCTTGCAGCTGAGCCACTTAATGTTCTTAAAGCTCTCTGCTAAGACCAGCTCTCCCTAAGCAAGTTCTTATTGTATGTTACATAGATTTGCGTAAGAACAGAGAATGAATGATCCAAATACTGCATTATAGGTCATTCTAAACCCTGTCAAAAAAAATGAGATGCTCTTTATGTCTGTTTGCTTGTGTTGTGTAACGTTTTTTTTTTTTTTTTTTGTCTGTAAAGTTGGAGCAGACAGGATGTGTGTTTTTGAACATTCCTCCTGATAGTTGTCATGATACAAAAATGCTGGTAGTCCATACCAATAATAGTAAAAATTTACAGTGTTCGATGTCAGATGTGATACAAAAGCAAAAAACATGAGAAAAGAATGGATATCCTCAAATTCAGTCAAATGATCTCATGTGATTTGAGAGGTTTGATGGAATGGGGATGGTTGAAGGAGCACAGAGTGAGAGAGTGAGCTGTTGGTTATGTAAAAGAAGCAACCTCGCAGCCGTTGAGTCAGTGTGACGTAACAGAGGCTGGCTGCATGTATACACGTGCCTTTATTTGTGGCACATCTATACCTGTGTGCAGGTTCATGCATGTTGGAAAACTGTCTTCTCATAACACCAACAAATATTGTTTGTATTTGCACAATACAGTACCTTCATGCTTTCAAATAGTTGTGTTAGTCATGCTGTTTTAACGTTTACCCTAAATATCTCCTCCACACTGCCATTGTCTGACCTTTTTCCACTGGTCTTGCAGGATTATATTGACGCACACCCAGAGACCATCATTCTGGACCCACTTCCAGCCATCAGAACTCTGCTAGACCGCTGCAAGTCTTACCAGCTGGTCCATCATATTGAGGACTGCATGAGAGGTACTGTCACCCAGCACCCGCTTCTCCTGGTTCTTATAATCTCTTAATCTATTTTTGGGTTGTCAAGCGTTAAATGCATTAAATGTGGGTTCACAGTTACATCACACTTCTGCAGTGCATTGGCAAACAGGAGGAGCGTCATTGTTTTGGCAATTGACCCTTCGCTAAGCTCCCGCTTGGTTACGGTCGCTCGCTCTGACAAGCTCTGCAAAACGCTCCATAGGAATGAATGGGAGATTGCCGTGAACTGCGTGGGTTTTGGCAAAATATTCTCATAAACAGAATGGATAATATTAATGTGTGCTGGAATGAAGAGTGACGTAAAGCATATGTATATGAAATTTTTTTGTAAAAGAAATTAAATTACACAGTAATTGAAAACCATGGTGACTGTGCATCAGAATTGAGGCAAACGATCATCACAGTTACATAAAAAGAGAAAAGCGTCACTTGAAAGCGATTACAAACCTCATAACATTAGTGCAAGTGAAAAGAACTGCTTATAACGTCTTATAACACACTCATTTTGCTGCTGTGAACTCTTTATTTACTCTCACCTTTACTAAGACCTGAATCAATATGTACATAAATTAAGTTGTTTTTTTGCTTTAATTTACCTTGGAGCAAATGTAGGTGTTCTCCATGATGTTATAGATGTTCGGTTAGGAATGAGGGATGACACAGTTTAATCCATAGCATGCTCTTGGTGAGATTTATTTAAAGATTTTTAAAAAGAGAGAAAAAAAAACAAAACACTGCATGTATCCTCTCTAGGTACCTCGTCTATTACAAGTGACCCAGCAACAACGGGGTTTTTTTTTTTTTTTTTTTTTTTTTTTTATCATTTCGATAAAATCCCGCTTAAAACTACTCAAACACATTACTCCCGTAGGCAGGTGCTTGTCAGAGTAATGGTGGTGGGGCAATAGTTGCTAAGATAGTATCGGTCAGAAATACTTTTAAGGCAGGGCTTAGCGAAGAGTCCATTTGGTGACTCTAGTGGCACAGAAATTACATACTTCACCTGTAATTAACATGCCATGGCACTAGAAATGGGAATCAAAGGAATTTCATAATTCCTCTTAATGGTGCCTTACCAGTTCCGTTAATGATTCTTTTAGTAATTTTGAAGAGTAATATTTGGAAAAAAGAAATGCAATTTTAATCTGATATACTGCCACCAGTAGCCTGTTACCAAAAGATGACACGTATATATATTATATATACATACACACAAATATACACACATGTGCGCCATAATCAAAGCTAAAGGTGTTATTGACGATGGGAGAGTCGAACCACTCCGTAGTCTTCTCCAGCACATCCCAAAGACTTCAGTGAGGTAAAGGTCAGGACTCTGTGGTGTTCAATTCATGTGTGAAAATGATTCCTCATGCTCCCTGAACCACACTTTCACAATTTGATCCCGATGAATCTTGGCATTGTCGTCCTGGAATATGCCTGTTCCGTCAGGGAAGAAAAAATCCGTTGATGGGATAACCTGGTCATTCAGACTTCATTTTATTGCCGCATAACTTTGCTGAGCCTAGACCTGACCAATTGAAGCAACCCCAGATCATTATTTAAGTCCAAACGGCGACTTTTTTTTTTTTGGCCAGGCAGTGTGTGTGTGTGTGTGTGTGTGTGTGTGTGTGTGTGTGTGTGTGTGTGTGTATATGTATGTGTGTGTGTAATATATATATATATATATATATATATATTATACTCACACACCAACCTTGACAGGTGCCATTGTAATGAGATAAATGTTATTCACTTCACCTGTCAGTGATTTTAATGTTGTGGCTGATCAGTGTGTGTGTGTGTGTGTGTGTGTGTGTGTATATATATATATATATATATATATATATATACAGGTGCATCTCAATAAATTAGAATGTCGTGGAAAAGTTCATTTATTTCAGTAATTCAACTCAAATTGTGAAACTCGTGTATTAAATAAATTCAATGCACACAGACTGAAGTAGTTTAAGTCTTTGGTTCTTTTAATTGTGATGATTTTGGCTCACATTTAACAAAAACCCACCAATTCACCATCTCAAAAAATTAGAATATTTTGACATGCCAATCAGCTAATCAACTCAAAACACCTGCAAAGGTTTCCTGAGCCTTCAAAATGGTCTCTCAGTTTGTTTCACTAGGCTACACAATCATGGGGAAGACTGCTGAGCTGACAGTTGTCCAGAAGACAATCATTGACACCCTTCACAAGGAGGGTAAGCCACAAACATTCATTGCCAAAGAAGCTGGCTGTTCACAGAGTGCTGTATCCAAGCATGTTAACAGAAAGTTGAGTGGAAGGAAAAAGTGTGGAAGAAAAAGATGCACAACCAACCGAGAGAACCGCAGCCTTATGAGGATTGTCAAGCAAAATCGATTCAAGAATTTGGGTGAACTTCACAAGGAATGGACTGAGGCTGGGGTTAAGGCATCAACACAGACATGTCAAGGAATTTGGCTACAGTTGTCGTATTCCTCTTGTTAAGCCACTCCTGAACCACAGACAACATCAGAGGCGTCTTACCTGGGCTAAGGAGAAGAAGAACTGGACTGTTGCCCAGTGTTCCAAAGTCCTCTTTTCAGATGAGAGCAAGTTTTGTATTTCATTTGGAAACCAAGGTCCTAGAGTCTGGAGGAAGGGTGGAGAAGCTCATAGCCCAAGTTGCTTGAAGTCCAGTGTTAAGTTTCCACAGTCTGTGATGATTTGGGGTGAAATGTCATCTGCTGGTGTTGGTCCATTGTGTTTTTGAAAACCAAAGTCACTGCACCCGTTTACCAAGACATTTTGGAGCACTTCATGCTTCCTTCTGCTGACCAGCTTTTTAAAGATGCTGATTTCATTTTCCAGCAGGATTTGGCACCTGCCCACACTGCCAAAAGCACCAAAAGTTGGTTAAATGACCATGGTGTTGGTGTGCTTGACTGGCCAGCAAACTCACCAGACCTGAACCCCATAGAGAATCTATGGGGTATTGTCAAGAGGAAAATGAGAAAAAAGAGACAAGGCCACTGTCAAAGAAACCTGGGCTTCCATACCACCTCAGCAGTGCCACAAACTGATCACCTCCATGCCACGCCGAATTGAGGCAGTAATTAAAGCAAAAGGAGCCCCTACCAAGTATTGAGTACATATACAGTAAATGAACATACTTTCCAGAAGGCCAACAATTCACTAAAAATGTTTTTTTTATTGGTCTTATGATGTATTCTAATTTTTTGAGATAGTGAATTGGTGGGTTTTTGTTAAATGTGAGCCAAAATCATCACAATTAAAAGAACCAAAGACTTAAACTACTTCAGTCTGTGTGCATTGAATTGATTTAATACACGAGTTTCACAATTTGAGTTGAATTACTGAAATAAATGAACTTTTCCACGACATTCTAATTTATTGAGATGCACCTGTATATGTATATGTATATATATATATATATATATATATATATGTATATATATATATATGTATATATATATATATTACAGTTGTGCTCAAATGTTTGCATACCCTGGCAGAAATTGTGGCATTGATTTTGAAAATATGACTGATCATGCAATAAAACTGTCTTTTATATAAGGATAGTGATCATATGAAGCCATTTATTATCACATAGTTGTTTGGCTCCTTTTTAAATCATAATGATAACAGAAATCACCCAAACGGACCTGATCAAAAGTTTACATACATTGAATGTTTGGCCTTGTTACAGACACACAAGGTGACACACACAGGTTTAAATGGCAATTAAAAGTTAATTTCCCACACCTGTGGCTTTTTAAATTGCAATTAGTGTCTGTGTATAAATAGTCAATGAGTTTGTTAGCTCTCACGTGTATGCACTGAGCAGGCTAGATACTGAGCCATGGGGAGCAGAAAAGATCTGTCAAAAGACCTGCGTAACAAGGTAATAGAAATTTATAAAGATGGAAAAGGATATAAAAAGATATCCAAAGTCTTGAAAATGTCAGTCAGTACTGTTCAATCACTTATTAAGAAGTGGAAAATTCAGGGATCTCTTGATACCAAGCCAAGGTTAGGTAGACCAAGAAAGATTTCAGCCACAACTGCCAGAAGAATTGTTCGGGATACAAAGAAAAACCCACAGGTAACCTCAGGAGAAATACAGGCTGCTCTGGAAAAAGACGGTGTGGTTGTTTCAAGGAGCACAATACGACAATACTTGAACAAAAATGAGCTGCATGGTCGAGTTGCCAGAAAGAAGCCTTTACTGCGCCAATGCCAGAAAAAAGCCCAGTTACAATATGCCCGACAACACCTTGACATGCCTCACAGCTTTTGTAATTTGGAGTGACGAGACCAAAATAGAGCTTTATGGTCACAACCATAAGCGCTATGTTTGGAGAGGGGTCAACAGTTATTGTGCTCCTTGAAACAACCACACCGTCTTTTTCCAGAGCAGCCTGTATTTCTCCTGAGGTTACCTGTGGGTTTTTCTTTGTATCCCGAACAATTCTTCTGGCAGTTGTGGCTGAAATCTTTCTTGGTCTACCTGACCTTGGCTTGGTATCAAGAGATCCCTGAATTTTCCACTTCTTAATAAGTGATTGAACAGTACTGACTGACATTTTCAAGACTTTGGATATCTTTTTATATCCTTTTCCATCTTTATAAATTTCTATTACCTTGTTACGCAGGTCTTTTGACAGATCTTTTCTGCTCCCCATGGCTCAGTATCTAGCCTGCTCAGTGCATACACGTGAGAGCTAACAAACTCATTGACTATTTATACACAGACACTAATTGCAATTTAAAAAGCCACAGGTGTGGGAAATTAACTTTTAATTGCCATTTAAACCTGTGTGTGTCACCTTGTGTGTCTGTAACAAGGCCAAACATTCAATGTATGTAAACTTTTGATCAGGTCCGTTTGGGTGATTTCTGTTATCATTATGATTTAAAAAGGAGCCAAACAACTATGTGATAATAAATGGCTTCATATGATCACTATCCTTATATAAAAGACAGTTTTATTGCATGATCAGTCATATTTTCAAAATCAATGCCACAATTTCTGACAGGGTACGCAAACTTTTGAGCACAACTGTGTGTGTGTGTGTGTGTGTGTGTGTGTGTGTATGTATGTATGTGTGTGTGTGTATATATATATATATATATATATATATATATATATATATATATATATATATATATATATATATATATATATATATATATATGTGTGTATATATATATATATATATATATATATATATATATATATATATAAAACAAACATTTTCATTTTACTCAAACACATACCTATAAATAGTAAATCCACACAATACTGTGCAAAAGTTTTAGGCACTTGGGAAAAATGTTGCATAGTGAGGATGTCTTCAAAAATAATGGCATAAATAGTTTTCATTTATCAATTAACAAAGTCGTACAAAGTCCAGTAAACATAAAAAAGCTAAATCAATATTCGGTGTGACCACCTTTGCCTTCAAAACAGCACCAATTCTCCTAGGTACACCTGGACACAGTTTTTCTTGGTTGTTGGCAGATAGGATGTTCCTAGCTTCTTGGAGAATTCACCAGTTCTTCTATCTATTTATGCTGTCTCAATTGCTTTTGTCTCTTTATGTAATCTCAAACAGACACGATGTTCAGTGGGGGGGCACTATGGGGGCCATGACATCTGTTGCAGGGCTCCCTGTTCTTCTATTCTAATCTTTTCTATTTGCAAAAGTAATGTTTGGGAGTCTAACATTTATATTTCCTATTGACACACTAAAGCTGAAGATATAAATAACCATCTTAAGACAAATGCTTTTGTGAAACATCTTATGTGCCTAAGACTTTTGCACAGTACTGTATATATTATGGAACCGGTTCTCGGTTTCCAGCCTAGATTGCACAGTGGTTAGCCTTATTGCTCTTGCTGGAACTGCAGGTTTGAGTCTTCATCCCATTCCTCCTTTCTCTGTCCATCCAATAATATACTGTGACTGCAGTTACCTCTAGTTACCCCTCATCTCTGAAAGAGCAGAAACAATTAAAACTATTAATAATAATGAATTACCTGCCTCCCCCTTACAAATAACTAAATATTAATTATAACATATTAAAGCATTTTATTCACATTATTATATAAAATAAAAATAAAAAATTAAATATGGGAGGAGGCCCCAGGGATGACCCAGAATACACTGGAAGGATTATATCTCTTTGCTGGCCTGGGAACACCTTGGGATCCCCCAGGATGAGCTGGAGAATGTGGCTGGGGAAAAGGACGTATGGGCTGCTAAACAGATGGTGATGGTAATATGGAATATGTGCTGATAGTGGGACATCCTTAAATATTTTAAGTATTCATATTACTGCTACCACAACCCTCTCCATTCACAGCAAGCATTTGATTGTGCCCTGTGCAGGCACATAAGTTTATGACTAAATTTGTCTTTGTGGGCATTGTGTGTGTCCGGGTGCTATCGAACCAGACTTGACAGATGGTTATGTAACAAAATCATCTGTAAGCCCCCAGTCTGTATCTCTCCTCTACTCTTGTTCTGATATCAGAGCCTCCCACTCTTTGAAAAGAAAACATGAAGGAAACATGCAGCCTGTTCATTAAGAATACTGCAATGCAAATTAAATTGATACAATCTGCCTACATTTTTGAACAACGCCATTGCTTGCTGCCACCAACACAACTTCCAAATAACACTCTGGCCATCTGTCACCCTCATCCTTTCGGGCGGACACAGCCCCACATCCCTCTCTTTAACATTGAGCATGTCTGACAGTGGTTACCATAGCAACACATGGCAGCCGGTCAAGATTACGGGTTCCACTCTTACTGGATGATAGTTTGAGTATGGCTTTAATTAACATTTATGAGCTCTCTTCCAAAACCTAGTGAGCTGCCTTGTTATCTACTGCCTACATAGGGAGCTGCCTTCTAAGTCAGCATCCTGACTGAAATGGAACCTTATGTTTGACAGATTAGTCAGCATCTCTGCACGGCACACAAACTGCACTCCTCCCACGTTGGAGCAAGAGGGATTCTTGGCTCATTGAGTTTAATGTTAGCATATTGCTAAGCTAATCCCTTGAAAAAATCCCCAAAAATCTGGAGTTGCCACAAACCTGCTTTAAACTTGTCGCAAATTAACCACTCATTAATTTTCACATGCAAATGAGCTTTGCTGCAAACTCTTCGTTGTCGAAGACTGCTTGCTGCAGGTTCACCACTACCGGTGAAGAGCTGGAAACTTATGGCAAACATTTGCGGCGAATAACAAGCTCATTTACATGTGAAAATAATGAGTGCCGAATTTGCGGCAAGTTTGCCAGAACTCTAGATTTTTTGTAAGGGATGGTACGGAACACACACTTTTTTTTTTTTTTTTTTTTAATTAGATTGATTAATTAGCATCTTGGAAATTGTAAGAGTAGTATGATAGCATGCTCTGCAAAACATTATGTATGCTTGTAGGTAGGGGTGGGTGATATAAACTAAAAATTGTATCAAAACATTCTTGAAATTTTTGGTAGATGATGCATATGCTTATTTTTATGGAAAGTGATTAAACAAAAAGGCCTTTTTATTTATTTGAAACAACAAAGTAAAACCTCTAATTTATCAATAAATAACTATTTTATATATCCCGCTGTAAATTACTAATTTATTCATTGCTTCTCTCTCTGTGTTTGCAGCAGAGTATATGCTAATATGAAATGTGACTGTGTCAGCAATCGTTTTTCTCATCTTCTTTCAGAAGTCTAAAAGTTTTAACAAACTTGCCACAAATTTCTCACTTAATATTTTCACATGCAAATGAACTTGCGATTTGCCGCAAATGTTTTCCAGATGTTTGCAGCTCTTCAACGGTAGTTGTGAACCTGCAGCAAACCTTTGGTGACAGTGAAGAGTTTGCCGCAAAGCTCATTTGCGTGTGATTATAATGAGTGTCGAATTTGCAGAATTCGCGATTTTTGTAAGGGGGAAACAAAGGTTGCATTAACCGGAAATTTTATGTCCTTTACCAAATTTTTAAAAATTTTAAAACTTTTATATAAATCATTTACAAAAACTGCATGTTTTATTCACTTTCACTCAAATCATGAATTTAATGGCTGATTATGACTTTATAAATACTTATTTTTCTCTCTATTACTCAGACCCTGCTATTTTATGATACTGACACACATTTACTCGACACATCTTTTGAAAAACGATACATTTTAATGCTTGTATTACAGACCCATGTACATACTGTATATACACTTATTCCAACATGAATAGCTTGTGTGGTAGCTCATCTGATAGGGCGTTGGATTTAGAGTCGGAGGACCGCGGTTCAAGTCCAGCCATAAACTCAAGCTGACTCTTGACATGACAGAGTCATTGAAGCGGCATTAAATTATGTGGTTTGTTCAGAAAATGTGATTTATTTATTTATTTATTTATTTATTTTTTCATTTTGCTTCATGCATTTCAAAACACTAATGAGATGTCTTTTTTCACATCTCATTTATATTTTAAAACACTATTGGTTGGGTTCGAGCAAAAGTTTTACTTTAGGGAGGTATGTTTTAAAAACATCCATCTAAAATTCACCTCAAAACCTCATCCGAATATGACACCATTTTACTCGCTTTTGGCGCCCCCAACTGGACATTTCACTGGAAACCTGCAGCCAAATGTGTTATACAGCACATTAATTTTGAATTGCAAAAATGTTGTCATGTTCACGTAATTCCATGGGATCAGGCTGATTGGAAAGCAAATTCCCTTCCATGCAACATTCAGAATAACTGCAATAGAAACTATATTCACAAATCTCTGCCAGGTTAACACATTTCTACCGGTATATCGATTTGACAGGTATATTACCCACCTCTACTTGTAGGTAGTATTTGAGTGGCTTCCAACCAGTTTTCACCCGTGCACAGAAGTCGCCACCAAAGTGATGTTTTGTTGAACACTCTTCATCTTCTGTGTTGACTGTTTCTTAATGAGACCCTTAGCAATGCAATTATTGCCACTTTTATTGTCCACTGTCATCTGTATGCACATCCTGAAGGGCTTCACCTAAACACTGTCCTCCTCCAGCTAATGTTCTGCTTGTGGAGACAAAGCAGGGCCAGAGCAGAATTTACACTTCTAAAATACTTTCCCTCCATTCTGTTTATGTAATTTACGCACAGGACACCATTTGTTTGTGCAGGAGAATTCAGAACGTTTCGGGCTATAAAAGGCAAAGATTCACACCTTTATTTTGTCTGGAGCCGAATCCACTCTGTTTATGTGGTATACATGTTTATGGTTTTACGATAGACACTTTATGTTCCAAAGAACTGTTTATTGCAACGTGAATTGGAAAACTGCCACACACATGAAAGGTGCAGATTTCGAAATAAATATACTAGGGAAAAAGATTGGGGGAAAAAAAAACATTAGTGCAATAAGGTCAACAAAAAGGACAAAAGCTTAGATCTTAAAAGACCCTTTATGAAACCAGAATTGTGGTTTTTAGGCCATATTTTAGCTTTGAGGATACATTTTTAGAAGATATTTACGCATTTAAAAATTACAGTGATTCTCTTTTGGAAACTATGAACAAAAATATTGATGACTTCTTGCACTACACAGATTTTTGTATATGAGGTGTTGCTCATTTCTCCTCTGGAAAATTTGGTCTGTCACCTCAGAAATTTTGTTTAGACTTTATTAGATTTTTTTCTCTCTACTGAAATTTCTCACTGAAAGCCTGTAAAGCTGACAGCTAGTAGGTTTTAGCCTGTTTGCTGTAACAAAGTGCTGAATGGATAGAGGAAGAGACTAATGTGATATTAGACCTCCCGTCGGTGCTGTTCTGCAGGATCAGGGCCAAAGCACCATAGCAATGCTTTATAAACGTGTTCTAAACATTCCATAAACGTCTTGGCTGGCTCCGACAGGTCTGCAGGACTGTTTAGACAGAGCCCAAGATTGATTCTGGACCCTTACATGGCCAAAAACCTGAGCATCACTCAGCGTTTGTACCTGCTCATGAAGATCTCGCATTACTCTTTCCCTTTTATTTACACAATCTCTCTCGGCCAAATGAAATGGAATCTCTATTTCCAACAATAAGTCATGTATTAGTGGCCATCAAGTACACAAACCTTGTAGCTGTTTTATGTCGCTTTATTGAAGCCTTGTGCAAATGCTGCTTGTAGAGCTATCCCTGCTTTGTCGTTTACTCACCCTTTCTTCTGCTGAACACAAATGAAGATTTTTAGAAAAATATCTCAGCTCTGTAGGTCCATACATTTCAAGTGAATGATGGCCAGAACTTTGAGGCCCCAAAAGGCACATAAAGGCAGTATAAAAGTAATCAATACAACTTCAGTGGATAAATCCATGTGTGAAATGATAGGTGTGGGTGAGAAACAGAATAATATTGAAGTCCTTTTCTACTATAAATCTCTACCTTTTACCAGCTTTGACCAGTAGGTGGCGATATGCACAAATAATAAAAGCAAAAGAGGAATGTGGAAGTGAAAGTGGAGATTTATTGTTAAAAAAAAGGGCTTAAATATCGATCTGTTTCTCACCCACAGCTATCATATCGCTTCTGAAGACATGGATTTAACCACTGGAGTCGTATGGATTACTTTTATGCTGCCTTTATATGCTTTTAGGAGCTTCAAATGTCTGGCCACTATTCACTTGCATTGGATATTCTTCCGAAAACCTTTGTTTGTGTTCTGCAGAAGAAAGTAAGTCATACACATCTGAAACAGCATGAGGGTGAATAAATGATGAGAGAATTTTTATTTTGGGGGGAAACTATTCCTTTAACCTGTAACATTCCTTTAAATGTAAAAACATCAGGAACCCATACAAATGTTAAGCTCTAACTGAAGCTCAACATCATAGTATTGTAAGCGTGGATGGTCAGTGTGGTCAAAATGTTTAGAACATTTTGTAGGAGGTCAGTTGTACTACTAAACGTCTGTCTGTCTTAGACAGTCCCATTGGGGGATTGTCAGTGCCCTTATGTTGCTGTCTTTCATAAAACAGCTTATGTAAGCTTCCTCTGGAATATGAGAACAAAGGTCTAGCAGCTGAATAAATGGACTAGGTCTGATAAGAAACTAGCACTGCTCACTCCGTTTCAACAATACAGGATATTTCAATAGCGATACCATCATTTGCCAACTCAAAAAGCAGCTAGATAAAACAAGAAGTAAATGGCCAGCTTGCTTTTTTTGTTGGCTAACAAGAAGCCACAGGCTGGACATTGACCTATCAGTATTGTTCCTGCTTTTGATTGAGTCAGTCTTTGCATCGGGTAGATATAGATATATCCGGGGATATAGGGATCAGTGACCAATAAGTTCAGTAGTCTGCAAAAATGTTTTTTTCACCTTTGCTCGCTGTTCTATGCTCGTGCACATACGTCTTCAAATAATGTGTGGGAAAATAAAATAAAAATAAAATATTGCACTTTGCAAAAGTGGACTGAACTGAAACTATAAATGTCCTCTAACATACAAAAGAAAACTCAAAATAACAGAAAAAATATTTTATTTTTTGTATTTATAACCAGTGTTGGATTATTTGATTGGATTAATCTAAGCATAATTTTAGAACCACCCAGTTGGACAGGAAGTGGCCATCTAATTGAAGTGTAAAACAACCAACCTCAGTTCGCTTGTTGCATTTTTTAATTATTAAGTATTGTGTTGTCAGAGCTCTGTCAGTATAACTGGTAGTATGTAAGCTTTCTGCACACTGCAGTTGGTAATACCTTAGCTGTTGCCTAGATTTTGCTGACAAAAGTACTGTTGGTTGGTTGAATGATGATCAAATAAACAAACACAAAAATATTCATATTTATGAAGTTTGGGAACTGCATCATATTATAGTAAATACAGTAAACATTGTATATCAATATATTTTATTTATCTACGTTCCTTTCCTTTTAATTTTGTTGGATGTTGGTAATTTACAAGTTCCGCTTTCACTTGTTCCCGCTGGAGATTTAATGATGGGAACGCCGCATGTTTGCGGAGTCAAAAGGTGCTACTGTTAATGCAGTTTGTTCGGAAGTCATTTAATAAAGATTCTTTAAGTATACCTCATCTGTATCCTGCATTATTATTAAGATACATATGCCCGGGGAAGACTGAGATGCCGCCACCGTGGACAAAATAAAGACCACTTCACCAGGACGTGCTGGTTTCCCTAAATGCGCTCGGCGCACGTAAGGAAACAGATCCGAACTTGGAGCACATCTGTTTCTCTGAGCACGAGATGGAGTTGTGGAGCACAGAACACCTATGAAAGCACTGAATTAATCACAGTACAGACAGGACACAGCAGAGCAATACACTTTGAGGCTTGCAGAACAAGCGGACCATTTATTTATTTAAGGTCATATCATGATTTCGATTTTATTTCGATTAATTGTGGAGCCTTACTCCTAAATCAAACTGTACCTCAACCTCAGTAGCAGCAAATGTGAATCTTGTCTGAAGACAAGAATTTGCAGATCAAAATATAGTTACACAGTAATGTACAGTATTTTAATGTTAGTACATACAGTAGTAGTTAAAGACCCCTAATATAAAGTGTGACCGAACTGACTACAGCTATGTTGAAATTAAAAATCAAAATGCAACATGAAATCTAAAGAAAACAATTGACCGTTTCACCATGCCCTTTCTTTCTTTTAGCAGTGAAAAGCAACTCATCAGCACTTTCAGTACACGACACACAGGCGGTTTAACATGACCGTGATCATATCTCAAAGCTGTGTCATCAGCCTGTTGAGGCTTCACTCTTCAGCTCATTTCCTGTGCTATGCTATCAAAATCTCCCAAAACATGTCTAATCTTCCCAGATAACAGCAGTAATACTGACGTCTGGCTGAGAAGCTTCATCCTTGACAAAGACATGCATGTGAGTTAATGGATTGATGGGTCACCCGTAGAGCATATTTTAAAGGCAACACCAACTATCTACAAGGTGTATAACTAGGTAAACTTTCTAAAGAAAATGTGAGTGGTGCTTGTACATGGTTGGTGGTGTTGGTGGTTGCTAGGGCATTGCTAAGCAGTTGCTAAAGTGTTGGAGTGGTTTTTAGCATGTTGCATGGGTGTTGTGGGTGATTGCTAGGTTGTTGCTGACTTGCCCCAAATTTAAACAACCTACCCCAATATCTGATGTATTTATCCCTAGAGCTGGCTTTGTCCCTTTTTCAAAATAAGTTTGCCCATTTATCTTCCAGCAGGTGAAATTGCAAGTCTGATGTCTTCTCCATAAGACAAAAATTGGAAACCTTAAATGCGTATACCTGCTAGGATTTTACCTGCTAGGATTGTTTAGGAGTACACTAGCATATAGATGACCTCAGAGCTAACACACCTGGGCAAACAGCCACAATTTTGATTTAGTGGGGCTTAAAACTTAGTGTAAAATATTCTCTTTCAGATATTAGCCCAGTACGCATCTCTATTTTGATGATTCGTCTGTGCACTGTAATGTACTTCCATTTCCACCTCCACGCTTTTGTTCCATCAGTCTCTCTGTTTGCTCATCAGAGCAATACCCTGGACAGTGAGAGTACAGTATTTTCAAACAAAGCGTTGAACCCGTGGGTCAAATTGCTGTCTTTCTATTGACTGGCTTGCTGCATAATGCAGAGTGTGTCAGCGCTCAGTGCCTTGTGTTCACTGTTCTTCACTCGCTAAAGTAAATAGGGAAGTAAAGGCAAGCAGAGGGGAACTGATGACAGAAGACCTTTCACAAGAGAGGACTCGGAGTAGTTTTGTGAGGTTCACTGCAGGTAACATCCACTCTTCCCATATAACATCATGGCTTTGAATGTGTACATGCATCTGGCAGCTCTTATTAGTGGAACCGAATCCCTTTTGGTGTACTCAATGTTTAATATCCTCTTAGCAAACTTCACTGGCCTCACCTTACTAGTTCTGTCTGTTTTAAATTGTGTGTGCCTCTCTTTCCAAATTAAAATAGCATAGCTGGTAACCAGAAGATTGATTGTTTTGGATGTGGTGGGCTGGCTTCTTGACTAGCTTAAACAAGAGTTTTTCACCAGAAAGACCATGTTGATTGACCAGCTTCAAGCCATTTGTACACTAGAACAGCACTGCTCAACGTACACTCAGCTCTCGAACCATTTTCTTTTTTGTGTGTGTGCGTGTGTGGCCAATGTGATATCGTCATCATTGCGACCACAACTGCAATACAAAGATGCCTTCTCATCATGTTAATATATAGCGATATTGTAGTAAGTAATGTGCAACGGTAGAAGTTTCTCAACTGGTAGAGATTCTACACCCAATTTTAAAAAATCTGATGCGAAGCTAAAAGCAATAGTCAGCTTTCCAAACTCTCGCAGACAGCAGCTTTCAATGTAGACGACTTCGTTAATTATAATTGAAGTAATTTAGCTTCAACTCTGCTTGTGTCTGGTGTAAATGTTGTAAGAAAGTTGTTTATGCTTGCCAAAAACACCGGCACAACTAGTTATAATTCAACTGATGTTTACGTCACAGGTGTGCGTTCATTGGCAATTTAAAAGGGCTTTAAACATGGCTTTTCTAGTCACATTTATAGCGTATTACTTTTTTGGTTTTTACTCAAGTGTGATGTAATGTGAAGTTGCTTTTGCACTGAGGCCAGACTTACCATTCATTTGTCATAAAAAATCATATCTTTTGGTTTACGTCCTTCAAGTTCCAAATAAAACAAGAAAATAATCAAATTAAACAAGGTAACTTTCATTTGTAATGGATTTATTCCCTGGATTATCAAAAATTGGCATTACTGGATGGTGTTGAATTTCCTGCAAATATGATATAAAACTACACATACAGGTACTTTAATATGAGATTTTGGTTAAACCGCATACCACAGTCTTACATGCTTCATTAATAGGGCTGGGTATTATAATAGATTTCCCGATTCTATTCTGATTCACAAGCTCTTGATTCGATTTCGAATCGATGTTGATTCATATGGGTATATTTCAGTTATAATGTTCACTTTGCTTACATATGAAATAAATTCTGTCCCAGATAATGCTGTTAATTATAAAGGGAACTTCTAACTAGGTACATTACAAAAAATATATACATTTAACGAATTATATTTTATTCGTTTTTCATAATTTTGGTCACATTTTAGCTTTTTAAAAATGAATAAGTCGATGTACAGTATTCCATCAACAAATATGATATTATATTTCATACAGGGCCGCCGAACCTTTTGTCCTGTGCCCGGGCTTGAGGGGGAGCCCTGCCGGACTGGAGGGAGGGGGCCCTCAGAAAGTCTGTTCCATATTGTAGAGTGCATCTAAACACGTTCAGTGAGAGATGCAGATATAAACATGGAGACAGTGCACAACAGTGGGCAGCGTACGTTGATGGAAGAGCTGTCCGCATTTACACACATTTACCAGTCAGTGGCTTATCACAGACATTTGCAAATGCAAGGGATTTCCTCTCATTGTAGTAGAGGGTTAAGATAGAGTAAAAGATTGATCTTGGGATTTAAGAATCTATATCGAGATGGTTCATATGAAGATCCAGTCCTATTTTAATTACTATACAACTTAGGAGTGCAGCCCTTAAAGCTAAAGGGACCCTGCTTTGTGGCCCCTGAGCTTTTTAGAGTCAAGTAGCCCTTTAGCAGAGAAAGCTTTGAAGGACAGGTATGAGTAATATGCGTTTTGAGGGTGTGGAAAGAGCCTTGTCATTATGAAACCAAGCGTTAATACAGCAAATTGGATTTCCAACATTTTGGTTGCATGTTGGAGCACCACTTTTGCAAAGTCTTTTGTCTTTCCTTTACATCCTTAAAATCAATGAATTCACAGCATTCTTTTAAGTAGTGTAACCTCTAGTGTGTAGGCTTTCTCACCAGCTAAGTTTTGAATGGAAATTAGCCCAGCAATCCCACTAGCCCAGCACCAGGACTAGCTTGGAAATGTATTCCTTCTTATCGATCTGGTCTTTACAGAAAGGCTTACCAACCTCTTCATGTCTCTCTTGCAGATGAGAGGATCTGTTCTCCTCCGTTTATGGTGCTGAACAGTGAGTGTGGTCCAGACACAGTGCAGCAGATCCAGCAACACGGTCTTACATTCCCTTTCAGTAAGTTCCACCCTTTCCATTCTGCAACTGGAAGTGATATTTTTTACTAAGGTGGATTTTCCCTGGAGTTCCCTTTAATATCTGTCCCGATCACATTTACATGCACTAAAGAAAACTGTTTATTCCAGGATTTTTGCAGAATGCGGCATTCTGAATTAACGTCATGTAAACGTCATGTAAACGAGAACGCTGATATCCTTGCGGCGTTTATGCGTAATCGCCATCCACTTGCAAGATATTGCAAGATACAGCTAAGATATTTTTCTGTTTTTCTTCAAATATGTTCTGGTGAAGAAAAAGTCATACACACCTGGGTTATCATGAGGATAAATAATAAGTAAATAATGAGAGAATTTTCATTTTTGGGTGAACTATCCCTTTAATGTGGTCATGTAAACACATAATTGTTACAGGTTTTTGAGGAGTGCGCTTGTACGTAAACAGACCAGAAAGCATAGGATGGAGCCCAATAACAAGTCAACACAGCGAAAAGAATTCAACATTTCAGAGAGTACAGTGGGAAAAGCACATACACTATAAAATATACCCATTTATATACACCAATGTAAATATTGACTGTCACTCACATTTGCGTCTATGAGCTCGTACATTGTGGGAAGTTTGACGTAAGAGGGAAACTCCACTGCAGGTCGTGTTGGAAAGTGAAGGAAACAAATACTGCAACAACTCTGGAATATCTGGAAGTGATGAAACAGAGACTTAAATAGCGAAGTCTTCCTCAGATCTCATGTCTTTTATTTACACAAGCGTCGCTGGGAAATTACGTTGCTGTGGAAAAAGTATGTATACCGGAGTAAAGAGAGAGCCGCTAACACAGTGCATGTAAACGCATACACCGATTTTAAGTAATAAGCAGCTTTCTGGGGTCCATGTAAATGTAGTCACTATGCTGTAAATCACTTTATTCACTTTAAATGGTCATAAGACTATGAAACACATTTGCTGTGCTTTCAGCTCTTTGGCTCGAAACATAATCAATTCAAGTACATGAACACAAACACTTCTGGTTATTTCATGCATTGTTGCCTCCCTGAAAAGTGTCAGAGGGTAATTCATAACACAATGCAAGTATTGCATCACATTCTCTACATTGCTGTAAGGGGTGCTATATATCAGGAATTTGCATATACTGTCTTCCTCTACGTCCAGAAACAGTTTAAAGAAAATCTTACTGAGCAAGTTAGATCTTTTAAGTGTTTACATCTGTTTATAGCTATGTTTACAACTAGCTTCCTGAATAACGCATCCGGTTTTAACAGTTTGAAGGTTTGCATCTGCATTCACGTATTTACTCAAGTATTTTTCTGGCCTTAATGTCCTTTACTAAACACCTGTTATGCTGCATTGCACAGTAATGTTTTTGAATTTTATTAAAGGGTTGCCTTATTAACTGGATATATTCATCCACTACCTTATATAGTATGTTTTTCTTTTACTCTCATCCTGTGCAGTTTGCAAAACACGGGTTGCTCATGGAACTAACTCACATGAGGTAAGACACTTTTCTAACTCTATTTCTGTCAGATGTGACCAAAGAGGTTATGAAACACTAGAACACACACAAGTACTGTTTCAAAACTTAGTGAGCTGCCTTGCTATCTATAGATGAAATTACCGTGACGTCACAACGCAGGCAACCGTGCTTCCAGGTTCTTTGAGCAGCAGATTTCAATGGTGAATGTGGGCAGCGCCGTAGTTATAATAACCTTTTGAATGTTCGATTATATTAATAAAAGGAATATGTGGAGGTTCTTAATGAACTATTTGCAAAACCAGCCTTAATTTGGTTAAACATGCCTGTATGATTATGTCAGACATGAATCAGGTTGATGAGTACACATCCTCACGCTTTACACACTTCTAAAGCCTAACAAAAGTGGCATATAAAAATGAAAACTACCATCAGACATGCAATATGCATCTTTACTACTAAAATTATTGGACTACATACTTTAAATAATAATATTTACTTCATAATGAATATTCAAAGCTAATGACGGCTGGTTTCGATTGATCAAGTTACTTAGTCAAAATGAACGCAAAGATATAATATTATGTTTTATTCACATATAAACAGTATGCGCTGCGGTGTAGATGGGGTCTTGTTCATCCCTTTAGATCTTACATGGCTGTCTTGTTCATATAAGATCATCGTCATATCTGTCACAGTGATTGCACTTTAGAAATGAAAACAGATGTTTGTTTTAAGTTTTTGCACTTCCTTCATGAAAAGTTCAAATCTACCAACAGGGGGGCCTGGGAAGCTCAGCGAGTATTGATGCTGACTACCACCCCTGGAGTCGCGAGTTCGAATCCAGGGTGTGCTGAGTGACTCCAGCAAGGTCTCCTAGGCAACCAAATTGGCCCGGTTGTTAGGGAGGGTAGAGTCAAATGGAGTAACCTCATCGTGGTCGCGATTAGTGGTTCTCGCTCTCAATGGGGCGCGTGGTAAGTTGTGCGTGTATCGCAGAGGGTAGCATGAGCCTCCACATGCTGCGAGTCTCCGCGGTGTTATGCATAGCGAGCCACGTGATAAGATGCACGGATTGACTGTCTTAGAAGCGGAGGCAACTGAGTTTTGTCCCCCACCACCCGGATTGAGGTGAGTAACCACGCCACCACGAGGACCTTCTAAGTAGTGGGAATTGGGCATTCCAAATTGGGGAGAAAAGGGGATAAAATAATAAAAAAAAATAAAAATAAACTCTACCAACAGAAGCTGCGGGTTAAGTGAGTGTTATTTGAGCAGCTGTGATAACATCAACAGTAATCTTTGAAATATCATAAATTGTGCCAAATCTTGAGTTTGTCCTGATCCTCGATCATTATGGAAATTTGAGTGACGCGCCTGTGTGAAGCCAAAAGAACCCGGGAGTGCCGCCGACTAGTGTTTGTTTGTATATTCATTGCCTAAAAATTGGTTTGTATAGTAACTGCATTTTAGCTTTGTAGAGCAATTTGAACTTATTAGGTCATGCGAAATGACATGCTTTAATAACAGGAAAATCTGTGATTCTCACAAAACCTGACAAGAAAATGTCCTGGTCCTATTTTACTCCTTAATCAAAAGAAAAAAGAAATAATATTTTGCATATAGAGAATCAAGCCTGTTTTTAGGGCCATTAAGATTTTTTTTTACATAAGTTTAATCAATTATATCCCCTAATTTCATTACCGTAGTGCGGGAAAATAATTATATATTATTTAAATAACAAAGTGTTTTTACATTATGGTAGTACTCCCTAGGTCTTGCCTTTCATTTTTGCTGATTTTAATTTAATACAATAAAAAAAAAAATACAGTTATGATGAAAGTTAATGATAGTATGTGAAAGTTAGTGATAGATGATAGTAATGAGAATGTCCATTGAAAGCAATAGCATAGAGTAAAAGCAAAACGTCTAGACGTGTTACGGTAATGAAAATTGGGAGGTAAAATGTGCTTAAGTGTCCAAAAATTTATATAACAATGCAAAAATCTTAATGGTTCTGTATCATTTTCTTTATGCAACATATTTTATTTTTATTGATTCGTGGTTAGATAAGACCTGGGCTTTCCCTTGACAGGTTTAATGAGAATCACACAAATCAAGATGTCAATGAAGTTTTGTGTACTTGAATAGATCTTTTTCTCACTTTGCAGATGGCTATAATCTTCAGTGCCGAGGACCTAAAGGACGTGAAGCCTCCATGTGTTATTCAGAGTTTTATAAACCACAATGCCGTGCTGTATAAAGTGTTTGTGGTGGGGGAGTCACACACTGTGGTGGAGAGACCATCTCTTAAGAACTTCCCTTGTGGACCGTCCGGTAAATCTTCAGTATGCTCTTTATCTCTTTACAAGTGTTATTTCAATGAAAAGGCGCTGCTGTGGTATGTGTTTCACCATGATTGGACAGTTTGGTATGTTTTGTCATGATTTACATTGGGAGACCATCCTTCTGTATTACCCAGATCTCTTTGCATAGCTGCCTTTGCAATGAAAATAGTGGGTAACATTTTGCTGTTACCAAGTCAGCAAAAGTGCTTACTCAAGTCGGGTTTCCACTTCAGACTGTTACAAAAGATGGGCAGTTTGCATATGCTGATATATTAGAGTCTATGCAAACCAGTTATGCCTGCTGGGAGAGTAACTTGTTAGTTTAAGGCAAATTTAGAAGGTCAGCTCTGTGCCTGAACTCATGCTGAACTTTGCAATCTACAAGTACACATTCGGTTTCAAATGCAAATACACTTGCACCTTGTGTTACTTGCATGTAATTATACCTGTAAAAGTTAGTGAAACAAAGTAAAGTGAACAGCACAGTGTTTCTAAAGACAGAGATTGAGAGAGCATGAGGGAAAACCTTGAACAGATTTACCTTCTTGATCAGGTGGCTTGTCATTGTTGGGGAGTAACTAACTAAAGGTAGCAATGTGTAAGGGGGTTCAGTGGAAAGGAGGCGGCGAGAACCGGCTTGACAACTTAAATAATAATGTAATAAACAATTTAAACAAAACACACAACCAATAACACACAGTACAGCTGTCTGTAATTCTCTCTCTCTCGAACTGTCGTCCCCGGCCGCCTTTAACCCTCGCGCGCCCCATCAGGCTGATTGGGGACCGGGTGTGTCTCATTCCAGCCCGGCCCCGCCCTCCTCGGCTCTACACAACGCTACTAACTTAACTACAGTTTTTAGTAATGTGACAGTAGCTTAGCTGCTTTTAAAGTATTGTAACTTTTCCATTAACAAGCTTTTAAAGAAATGGTTTACTGATTTAAGTCCCTGGGCTCTATTTTCGTGACCGCTCTAGAACGCTCTACGACCGCAATAACCATGCGCTGCGTCTTATCCAATTTTTGTGAGAGCGGCAGTTCTATGTGCAATTTTTGTGTCAGTGCAAAGCTTGGGTGGGAGTGCTTGCACTACCTGTAGGCTGTATGCGTGGAAACTGTAGGTGTATTGTATGTTAATGAAGTGGCGCAATGCACAATTTGCTATTTTCCTAAGAAATCACTATATATTTATTTTAATACTAGCCATAATTTGTCTATCAGTAGATAAATAATAATAATAATGTTTATTTTGTATGGCCCCTTTCCAAAACAGAAGTAAAAAGGTAAAGTAGGCATTGATGTGTTGTTATGGAGGCTGTCTACCACAGTGTGACATCATTATAGCCACGTTTACATGCAACCAAATAATCTGTTTATAATCTGACTGATAGCTCAGTCAGATTGAAAAGCCTTTATGTAAACACAAAAATGATCCGTTTTTGGTGCCATTCTCAATTTCTCGGCCTTTCTCCACTTCTTCAGAACACAACGACTGACGCTCTTTGCACGCGCTGAAATTTTGTTCGAAATACATGTAATGCACATGTAAACGAATATTTGTATCGGATTGCAAAGTTTAGGGGACATATAAAACAGTACATCCGAAATCTGCAGTCGGATTGAATTTATTCGGGTTGGTGAAAATTTGTGCATGTAAACATAGCCAATGTGGAGGAAGTAGAGAACGAGTCATTTTGACAGCTTGGTTTCAACAAATGCTCTTTTTGCAGTGAGGAGGAAGTTTTGAGTTCTGAAACTTACAGTATGCTTTTATAGTAAATTAACTCTTATATGGTAAAAGATAAAGGAACATTTGATTCCTAATTTCGTTACCCCTTAAAAGAATAGTGCTCTTAAAATAGGGCTCCCTGAGTGCTGTTTTAGGTCTTCTTTATTATATTGAAATATTTCAAGCTGCTGATAATATGCTGAATATATACAGGTATTGTAACAATGCTGAAAAATGACATGCTGCTGTTCATCACTTTGTTTTTGACACTGTTCTAATGGTATGTGTTCTAGTTCTTTAGTTATTAGTATTAATTAACATAACTTCAATAACTGATTACATTAAATTAATTGATTAATTTAAATATTATTTAATTTACATTTACCTGTTCAAGTAAATTTCTCATTCTGTTTGAGATTCTTCATTTATTCGTTAATTCATTCAGAAACCCTTGTTGTGGCTGGTTATCTATTATGTGATAGAAATCACATAGAATAAATAGAATATATCTTTTTTTATATTTAAAATACTGTATATAGCCCCTTAAGTAGCTTGGAAATTTTTTTATTTTTTTTTTTTATAGAAGAACCAGACTCACCCCTTTAAGTGGACCAAAAAGTGAACAGATGGACAAAGAACCCAGGTTTTTTTTTTTTTTTTTTTTTTTTGCATTTACTCAGTCCCTGGTCCTAAAAATGAGCTCGGATCTCATATTGAGTCTTGGGTTCATTTGGAACATTCATATGCAAGCCAAATTCCTTGCAAACTTCTGTCAAACCCCTGAAATTAATCAGATACGCTTAAATTCGGGTTCTGCAAAAAGACTTTGAAATAAATGTGTTAAAATCTTTTAAGAGATTTGATGCGTGTTCCATAAACAGATTTAGATGCTATCCAAGTTTAGAGGAATGCTCTGAGTTCAAAGGTTTGAAAAGAAATTATCCTTGAGGATTAATAGATGTGCACCATAAATATTCACTATGGCTTGATGTCTGTAGAAAAAGGACAGCTCAGTAGTGTTGTGCTGTCTCCCTTTGAATTAATTAAATTCTTTACCGCCATTTGAGTGGGAGCTCATAAATCTCAGCATCCTTTTGGCACTGAATTGTTGTTTTTCTCCTCTTCCCCTCTGCCTCTCTCTCTCTTCTCACTTGCTCTCTCTCTCTCCCTCCTTCCCCCTCTCTGCCTGGCACTCCTAAAGGCCGTTGAATTGCTTAACTCAAACACAAGCCTCTGCTGCTTTCTAGTGGCTTCCTGCACACTTGCACTTTCACTCTTTTACTGACTTGCAACTGAAAGTGTTTTGTTTGTCATATTAATTTGCATTTTCCCTTTCCAGACAGAAAAGCAATTTTCTTCAACAGCCACAATGTGTCCAAGCCAGAGTCATCGTCTGACCTCACATCTGTAAGTTAACATCTAGTTTAGAGTAAATATTCTCTAGTCCAGTGGTTCTTAACTGGTTTTGCTTGAAATTTTAATGCAAAAATAAACATAACATTTCTTTTTATTTGCAACAAAAGTCCAATACATTGTTTGTTAAAGGTGCACTCAGTATTTTGTGCTTTTTGCTAAAGTTTTTTTTTTATTTATTTAAACTCTTTACTCATCAATTTAGACTCTAGTCACATCAGTCTTAGAGAAAAAGCTGCTTTATTCTACAAATGGTGTGGGGGCACATTTATGAGCGTCTCCATGTTGAGATCTCATGACAAGCTGACTATTACTCTCTTGAGCTCAATAATCCCCTGTATTGGACGTTTTTTACTCGCAGGATAAATCAATCATGGCATTGTGACATCAGAAACTGAGAACTTCTGTTTTTGCATGATGCATCTACACCTCTAGGTGTCAGTGTAACAAACACAAATTTTACTGACTGTGCCTTAGAAAACTGTTAATATTTCTTGTAATATTTTTTGCCATAATACTTTGGACACTCATCCTTTGACGTCAGTAGCAAAAAGATATGGGAAGAGATTTCTTTTCCCTTTTAAAAGCTATTTATTTTGCTATCCTAACTTTGCAAAATTATATGGTTTATTGTATTATATTATTTGCATTTTGCATTGTTTCAATGTTGTCCATGACCTGTCCAGATCTGTGACCCACCAGTTGAGAACCCCTGTGTTAGTCTAGACATTTTTACTACAGCAAATTTGATTTACAAATCTGTAGAACAGGAATTGAGGATGCATATTGCAAGTGATACATTTTGAGGCAAATGCTTTTTTTATTCACTTTTTGCTCTCTTAATCACACCTTTGATAGAGAGATAATGTAGAAGGTGTCTCCCAGCCACCCAATGACGATGTCATCAAGGAGCTTTGTAAATCCCTGCGGGAATCTCTCGGGGTTTCGCTCTTTGGCATCGACGTCATCATTAACAACCAGACGGGACAACATGCAGTCATTGACATCAATGCATTCCCTGGTGTGTATTTGCTTTGTAGCAAACTATTAAGCAACTCTCCCATGTTAGTTTAAAAGTTTATACATTGTTTTAAAAGGTTAATGGAGAACTTTGCATAACGGTTTATTTTCCATACTGTTTTCATACTGGTCATATTAAGTTGATAAGGTGTTATCTGGTCTGGATGTAGTAGCCTGCTTACAAATTTAGGAAGATATTTTGTCAAGGTTTGATTGGGCCCCCACTGAATAATGGAGATTTTTTTATAATGAATGTACAGTCAACCGGTTGTTATTGCAAAATAAACCCTACAGGGTGATCAGGACACGACGCGAAGCAGGGGTCTTGTATCAGCCTGAAGGGGTTTATTTTGCAAAAACAACCAGCTGACTGTATATTATCCAGCTTACACGGCAACTAATAAAATAAATATAGACATGAACATGAAACATTGATTTGCGTTGGAATTATGTAATTCTGTGAGTAGAATTAAATCGCTGTGCAGCTGAAAATCCACCTCCGGTTCGTGTCGGAGTTCTGTTGGGTTATTTGGTAATTAATGAACATCTGACTGTTCATTTTGCATCTTATCACAAGACTTTTTACCAAATAAATAAATGCACACTTACTTGTAGAGATCGCACAGGGATCCGAGAAGCAGAAAAGATGGCTTGCAAATACCCGGATGAGCGTTCTGATGTGTGGATGTGCGTTCTGATGTGTGGATGTGCGTTCTGATGTGTGGATGTGCGGTTGTTACTGAGAAATATTAGACCGCTAGATGGCGCCATTGACCAATCAGAATAGAGTATTTCAGAGAGCCCACGCAATTAATTATTTTTATCTCACACCGCAAAAAATGCCAAAAATAGTTAATATCCAACAAAAATATCCTAGTAGAAAGACTATTTACAAATGTGTAAAAATAATGTGACCTAGATATAGGTTTTCAAAACCCTCCAAAATGACAATAAACTTAACTCTTAAGACTAAATCAACATCTCAACCTCACAGGTTTTTACCCCCACCAAAATCTCACACCAAAGTAGTAAATTAACCCTAGAATGCAAAAGGGGGTCAGATTGACCTAAAGGGGTCTCATGTTTTGAAGATTTTAGCAATAAAAATATTGATTTTTTTTTTATCTTCCATGAAGCCTGAAAAATCTTGTTTGTGACCCTCACCAATGTCATTTTCATATTTGTTGGTCATAGTTTCAGAAAAAATAAACATTTTCTATCACTACCCCAAGACTGCATAAACGGGGGCAAAATGACCCATATGCACTTCCTATGGAATTTTGACTTCACATAATATTTTTTAATAAGCTTTTTCAACTTTTTAAAATTTGTGACGGATACATTTTGACTGACATTCAGATATTTTAAATACAATTTTAAATCAGCTAGCTGGCAAACTACTAGAGCTAATTCTTGGGTAGCTAGCACATTTTAGCATGTTGGTGAGTTGTCTGGAAATACTGCATTTTTAAACTTTTTAAAAATCAATGTTTGAAGCATATACATTCAAATATTCTATCAGCTAGCAAGCAAACTATTAGCAAGTTAACTATTAGCAAAATATGCTAGCATATACTGCAAAGGCAGCTTTGGAAATGTTCAGTGAGACACACATAATGGCTTTGGAGTCAAAATCAGTGTACTCGGATGATGATGATCCAGACTGCAGACCAGGTTGTGCTGGAGATGACCGCCATTGTGACAAAGTATTGTGTAGTTTGGTGTTTTAATGAGAAGCAGATGAGGTTTAGAACATTCCAGTGGAGAAAGCTGTCTGCACTATTAGATTTTTTGAATGTGTTTGTGATAAAGGATCAGAAAGAGTCGGTTCTGGAAAGGTTGCAATTATTTTATGGAATACTGATTTTTATATTTTAATTTTAAAACATGAAAAGTGAACATATAAACATGAACTATAAAACTGTTGTGAACGATCTAATTCTTAAATTCTTGAAGATAAAGATATAAACAGGATACCTTTTCTTGGAAGAAAACCATTGAAACCAATAGGGGTCATTTTGACCCTCTTTATGCATTCATGTAGGTTTTATTGAGTCTTGCATTCTAGGGTTAATAAGAGAATATTATGAAAAATGTCATGTACCAATCATAATCATCATCATTGACATACAAATTATATAATTGTTAAAACATGTTAAAAAAACACTACCAACCCCTTTTCAATTCAAACTTGTTATTTTCCACTCCCATGATGCAGCACAAACAGCATATAAATAATTAATAAAAGTCCTTATTGGGTTCTATAAACCGTTTCAGCCGGATGTCCAGTTTTAATGTAAACAGTTCTTTGATTACACACTGTTCTTGAACTTTAGACTCAGGTGGCCTGTCTGATTCACGTGCTGTAGTGAGAGTGTTTAATAATTTGGCCGCACCTGCCATTTTAACTGTCCTTTTAAAGGAATAGTTTCACTAAAAATGAAAATCTTTTCATCATTTACTCATCCTCATGCCATGCCAGATGTGTTTGACTTACTTTCTGCTAAACACAAATTAAGATTTTTTAAAAAATATCTCAACTCTGTTGGTCCATACAATGCAAGTGAATGGTGACCAGAACTTTAATGCTCCAAAAGCATATAAAGGCTGCATAAAAGTGATCAATACAACTCCAGTGGTTAAATCCATTTCTTCAGAAGTGATATGATAGGTGTTGGTGAGAAACAGATATTTTCTCTATCTTAATGTTTAAGTCCTTTTTTACTATAAATCTCCACCTTTGACCACAAGTAGGTGGCGATATGCACGAAGAATGTGAATCGCCCAAAAAACTAAAGAAAATGAATGTGGTAGTGAAAGTGGAGATTTATAGTAAAAATAAAATATTGATCTTAAATATTGATCTGTTTCTCACCCACACTTACTGCTTCTGAAGACATGGATTAAACCACTGGAGTCATATGGATAACTTTTATGCTGCCTTTATGTGCTTTTTGGAGCTTCAAAGTTTTGGCCCCCATTCACTTGCATTGTATGGACCTACAGAGCTGAAATATTCTTCTAAAAATCTTCATTTGTGTTCTGCAGAAGAAAAAAGTCACACATCCGAGATAGCCTGGGGTGATCCAAAAATTTTAATTTTTGTGTGAACTATTTGTTTAATATCTGTAAGTGTCTCTGCATGCGTCCTGGCAGCATAAAGTGTTAAAAATTAAATGTGTGTTTTCAGCTTATTTTAAAGTCTGTGTGAAACCTGATTTGCAACCCATTTTACTTCTGTAATGTGGTATTTTTTTCATGTGAAAAGATTTTCAACAAGAAAAAAAATGTAGGCTGGGGCTTGATTTGTGTCCATAGGGAATTGATTGGATTGGGAAATGTGGCCGTTCCTTAACAGAATAAAGCCAGACCTAAATGCAGGTTTTTTGTTTCCAAGGTTATTTAGACATGATCTCTTCTCTCTTCAGGATATGAGGGTGTTCCTGAGTTCTTTAATGACCTCCTCAACCACATCATCTGCATCCTCCAAGACCACTCCTCCAATGACTCCACGGCTCCGACCCCCTCCTGCCAGCTTACAGCTTTAGGTACAGGAGAGTGTAGCTGCGCCCCCTCCCAGGAGTGCTGTAGCATGCTGGGCAAGGAGCCGGACAGCAGCCCCTGGATCGTGGAGGGGGATGGTGGTCTGAAGGGGCCACGTCAGAGACTGGGTTGCAACACGGCCATGTCCCCCAACTTCCAACAGCACTGCGTGTCCACGATAGCCACTAAGGCCTCGTCACAATGACTGCGCCTCCCCTGAACAAATTGTGAAAAGTGAATAATATACAATAACAATAATAACTATTATACTGATAATATATCTGTAATCAAAAATAAACTATAGTGGGAATAATCATAATGATGTTGATAATGGGCATTGGATTATTTCTCCTATGCCTTTTGTATACTTATTTTGTTCTTTTCAGTCTAATAACTCACAGTACTGTAATGTGAACTTTTGGGAACTCAATATTAATTAGCACATTTTTTTAAATCTGTTTTATTTTTAATCACAGTCCAACACTTTTGGATGCTGGTTAGTGAACACACTAGACAGCTCGAAGAAGGTTCTCTTGTGAAGTACTCTTATGTTGTGATGGAAAAGGCTAACTTAAAGGAATAGTTCACCCAAAAATGAAAATCCTCTCATTTACTCACCCTCATGCCATCCCAGATGTATATGTCTTTCTTCTGCAGTACACAAATGAAGATTTTTTTTGAAGAATATCTCGGCTCTGTAGGTCCATACAATGCAAGTGAATGGTAACCAACATTTTGAAGCTCCAGAAGCAAAAAAAAAACAAAAGGTCTCCAGTGGTTAAAACCATGTCTTTAGAAGTGATATGATAGGTATGGGTGAGAAACAGATCAATATTTAAGTACTTTTTTCCTATAAATTTCCACTTTAACTTTGAAATCATTCTTTGTTTTTGGTGATTCGCATTCTTCGTGCATATCACCTCCTACTAGGCAGGGAGGAGAATTTATAGGGGAAAAAAGGGTATACATTTTTATATGTTTCTCACCCACACCTACCGTATCACTTCTGAAGACATGGATTAAACCACGGAAGTCGTACGGATTACTTTTATGCTGCCTTGATGTGCTTTTTGGAGCTTCAAAGTTCTGGTCACAATTCACTTGCATTGTAAGGACCTACAGAGCTGAAATATTCTTCAAAACATCTTTGTGTTTAGCAGAACAAAGAAAGTCATACACATCTGGGGTGGCATGAAGGTGAGTAAATGATGAGAGAATTTGTATTTTTGGGTGAACTATCTCTTTAATGGAATAGCTGACCCAACAATGAAAATTCTGTCATCATTTACTCACACTTATGGTGTTCCAAGTCTGTATGACTTTCTTTCTTCATCAAAAGAAGAAAGTTTTAATAATGTACTGATCGACCGTTTACATTGTTACAATAAATGGGAACTGAAATGTTCAAGCTTCAAAAAGGATTCAAAAGCACCATGAAAGTATTATAAAAGTAGTCCATATCATTCGATGTGTTATATTTCAAGTCTTCTGAATCCATACAAAACTTTTGTGTACGGATCAAGCTGAAATTAAAATCAGTATTCTTAATCTTTCCCCACCATCGAGCTGTTAACTGATGTGACCTGATCTGTCCGATTCTTTAATTAATCTTTCAGACCAGTATTGTGATCCAGACCAACCAGTTCATTGGAAAAATCCAACTCAGAAAAATGATTAGTTCACAAATTGGACAATGCAACTTCTTTTATGAACATGCCAAAGGAGAGCTATAGGGTGGATATCAAGATTATCGGTGAATAATTACTTACATTTTGGTCTGTTCGGCACATAAAGCTATCATATGGCTTTAGGAGACTTTAAATTTAGTGCACAAGTCTTTTGGACTACTTCTATGGTGACTTTGCATCCTTTTTAAGCTTCAAGTTCCCATTCATTGTAATAGCAGGAAAACGAATGATCAGTATGTACAACATAAGGGTGAGTAAATGATGCCAGAATTTTTATTTTTGGCTGAACTAATTCTTAAAATCTGTCTTTTATTGACGTTGAACACACAACACACCCAATAATTCCACCACCAGGACACCTACAATGTGCTCTGTATTTAGTGGCTATCCTATATTGAGAAGATCTACGGTGTACTGTATATCTTTGTGCAGCGTCTACAAATCTGCTCTTAACCGAAAGTCAAATGAATGGCACAGCTTGCAGTTCTCATAGACTGAGTGCCACTGCGTTTGATTTTGTGACACTCCATAATCTATTCATAATGCTCCAGAAGACTTCCATCATTCTGCCATAAATGTGACACCTGACATTTTTCATGTGCTTGCTTAGCGCATCATATCATGAAATGTGGATAGAACTGTTTAGTCAGTCAATTCGTAACCCAAGCCGGAAGTTTATTATGGGTTTCCTCTGGAATTTCCAGTGTTTTTTTGTTTGTTTTTTGTTTTCTTCGAAAAGTGGTTTTCGATTTATGCATAAAATTTGATCGGGGGGTTAAATTGTTTGAAGAGACCTTTGTTTTGCTCAACAATGTATATTACACACAGTCGTACCTCAAAATGTGAATTTTTAAATGCTTTATAAACTTCATCTACATGAAAACTATGACAGTTGTCCGGCATATATCAACCACGTTAACCAGTTAGGAACCAGCTTGTGTTCATAATTCATTTTTGAGGTATGAATGGGTCTAATTTTTGTTATAGCACAAAATAGCCAAGTCTCTTCAAGTGACCTTTTCTTATAAATTGAAAACCACTAGTCTAAAAACCCATTAGAAATTCTTGAGGAAATCCATGGCTCTAAAAATCCAGTCAAGGATCATTTATGCTTTGATAGTATTATGAAAGTTGACTTACCAACAGAGGCTAATACTCTGTTATTCGTCAGTGTCAAGTTTTGTTGGACCATTGCAAGAGGATATTATAACATTCCCTGTGTGTACAGACTGTATGTGTGTGTGATGCTTTTTTAGCAGACAGTACTTTAAAAGTTCAAATGTTTTGTGTATGATTCAGCAAGTGATATTTGGGACTACGCAGTATGCTTCAGATTAGTACACACCCTTGAACTATATGAACAAACTGTATAAGATGGATCTTAATGTCTGTGTTGAGAGTATTGCTTTGTTTCTAATTGCACAGAAGGAAACATCCAAGGGGTTAAATGCTTTGCTAGGTTACCATTTCTGAATTAGAAAGAAAATTAACATAGATTTTTTACTATTTTGTTTATAATTGCTAACCTGTTGAGAAATGACTAATGAATGCAAAGGATTTAAGTTTTATGCAGACAAGCTGTTAGCTAGCCATGAAATGATTGTGTTAGGTTGCAAACATCTAAAGAGTGACACAGTTAGCAGTAATTAAAACCATGCAGTGAAACAATTAGCTGCAATTTGTACAAATTAATTAAATTAATTACACGGTTACGTGATTTAGGATTGTTGAATGCTGCAGCTTTTTGAGTCCTTTTCTGGAAGCATGCATATATTGTGTTTGAAATTTACAAAAAAAAAACAAAATGTATAACCCCAGTTTAAAAGGGCATTTATTTTCAAAAGCCTTAGACTTTCCACAGCTGTTCAGTTTTGTGTAATTACTGTATGAAGGGTTAGCTATTTAGATTTCGCCCACTTTGATTACTCCTACACATGGAGATAGATGTATTTGATGACCAACAGCAAACAGCTTGATTTTGTTCACTGTGAGAGGAATGAATGTCTGGATGTGGTAAACTGGAGCAGTGTCAATGGAGTGCTGCCGTAATCTGCTCTCATTCTATTCAGTTTTATATGAAGTGAATGCATTTAGTGCCGCTCCCTCAGCCTAGAGCACCTTACATTGATTGTTGTTTTTCTTGTCCTGAAGGGGTCCATTTTTTTATGTAACATATTTAAAATATTAATATTTTCATAGGTATATCAAACTGTTTAAAAAAACATTTCTATCTCCCTCCACTGCTATAAAATACAAATTAAATGGTCACTGTTTAGATGCCATTGAACTTAAACCATTTTGACATCTATATATATTTTTCCCTCCTGCCATGACATGGGTACTTGTATCAGGTGAGTTAGAATAGGTTTACATGACTAATGGGGAGTGTGTTCAGATTAAGGATGTTTTGTATCATCTGAAAATTCTTAGACTTAGCCATATGAGAAGTCAATAGAATGATGATCTTCAGCTTTACCTTTTGTCTCTGTACTTTTGCCTTCATTGTGCTACCAAATAGAGAGAGAAAAAAAAAACTGTTCACCTACTAAATTCTCTGCCTCTATGAATATTTTCTTTCTTCTGATATTCACAAGCTTTTTTGTAGTCATATTTTATAACCAACATACATACATAGGCTATTCATGTGTACTACAGACCAGGCCATATTACCGAAACAAGTCCTATCACAAGTCTTTAACACTCCTGTTGTCTTGAGAAACTGCACCCTCCTTTTGTTCTTTGGGTCACATATAAATTGCATAAATTCTTGATTAGAGTACAAGGGCACTAAAAATCCCCCTTAACAAAAATCTGTTTTATTGTGGTTCCAAAGTGTATAATGATTGGGGGGTGAAATTATATATTCAGAATATTAATGAGTAATATAATATTTAAAGAATTATATTTTAATTACTTTTGGCATTTTATAATATCTCAACTATAGTACAACAATTTCTGATTCTACTTGTAGAAAATTAACAGTGTACATTTGGAAGTTACAATTTAGTACATGCCTATTTCCCCAATGAATCTCTATTGCTATCTCTATTTTTAGAGGAAAGAATACAATTTGTGGGAAAGATGCAAGTTGGGAAGCTTAAGAGCAGTATGGGGCTAAATTTGAGAAAATGTTAAACATTTTTAGGTCATATTTGATTCATACATGTAAATATATATATATATACAGGTGCATCTCAATAAATTAGAATGTCGTGGAAAAGTTCATTTATTTCAGTAATTCAACTCAAATTGTGAAACTCCTGTATTAAATAAATTCAATGCACACAGACTGAAGTAGTTTAAGTCTTTGGTTCTTTTAATTGTGATGATTTTGGCTCACATTTAACAAAAACCCACCAATTCACTATCTCAACAAATTAGAATACATCATAAGACCAATAAAAAAAACATTTTTAGTGAATTGTTGGCCTTCTGGAAAGTATGTTCATTTACTGTATATGTACTCAATACTTGGTAGGGGCTCCTTTTGCTTTAATTACTGCCTCAATTCGGCGTGGCATGGAGGTGATCAGTTTGTGGCACTGCTGTGGTGGTATGGAAGCCCAGGTTTCTTTGACAGTGGCCTTCAGCTCATCTGCATTTTTTGGTCTCTTGTTTCTCATTTTCCTCTTGACAATACCCCATAGATTCTCTATGGGGTTCAGGTCTGGTGAGTTTGCTGGCCAGTCAAGCACACCAACACCATGGTCATTTAACCAACTTTTGGTGCTTTTGGCAGTGTGGGCAGGTGCCAAATCCTGCTGGAAAATGAAATCAGCATCTTTAAAAAGCTGGTCAGCAGAAGGAAGCATGAAGTGCTCCAAAATTTCTTGGTAAACGGGTGCAGTGACTTTGGTTTTCAAAAAACACAATGGACCAACACCAGCAGATAACATTGCACCCCAAATCATCACAGACTGTGGAAACTTAACACTGGACTTCAAGCAACTTGGGCTATGATCTTCTCCACCCTTCCTCCAGACTCTAGGACCTTGGTTTCCAAATGAAATACAAAACTTGCTCTCATCTGAAAAGAGGACTTTGGACCACTGGGCAACAGTCCAGTTCTTCTTCTCCTTAGCCCAGGTAAGACGCCTCTGACGTTGTCTGTGGTTCAGGAGTGGCTTAACAAGAGGAATACGACAACTGTAGCCAAATTCCTTGACACGTCTGTGTGTGGTGGCTCTTGATGCCTTGACCCCAGCCTCAGTCCATTCCTTGTGAAGTTCACCCAAATTCTTGAATCGATTTTGCTTGACAATCATAAGGCTGTGGTTCTCTCGGTTGGTTGTGCATCTTTTTCTTCCACACTTTTTCCTTCCATTCAACTTTCTGTTAACATGCTTGGATACAGCACTCTGTGAACAGCCAGCTTCTTTGGCAATGAATGTTTGTGGCTTACCCTCCTTGTGAAGGGTGTCAATGATTGTCTTCTGGACAACTGTCAGATCAGCAGTCTTCCCCATGATTGTGTAGCCTAGTGAACCAAACTGAGAGACCATTTTGAAGGCTCAGGAAACCTTTGCAGGTGTTTTGAGTTGATTAGCTGATTGGCATGTCACCATATTCTAATTTTTTGAGATAGTGAATTGGTGGGTTTTTGTTAAATGTGAGCCAAAATCATCACAATTAAAAGAACCAAAGACTTAAACTACTTCAGTCTATGTGCATTGAATTTATTTAATACACAAGTTTCACAATTTGAGTTTAATTACTGAAATAAATGAACTTTTCCATGACATTCTAATTTATTGAGATGCACCTGTATATATTTAAAGCTGTATAACATCCAGAAAGTCTGAAGGTGAAAGGTCACAAATGGTTCTTCCCACACAGGTCCAAATTGACCTGTTAAAACAATGCAAGGAAGAATTTGTTGTAAATTGTTATTTCTCTTAAACAATTACATACAAAAAAAATATTTTCTTTTCATTTTGTTTGTTTTGATGGTCTTAACAAAGTCACAACATTTGTTTCCAAAAACTATGCAGTGTTTATAACATATTCTTTACCTGTCCCAGGTCAAAAATGACCCTCAAACAATATGAGGATTAAGTTAAGATCTGACTGAAAATCACCATAATTACTAAACAGGTAAGATAGGATTAACATAGGACACCCAATATTTTGATTAGCTGTCCAACAATATGTGATTTCTTTATTATTATTATTATATTTTTTTTTTATCAGATTAAAATACATTAGTAGGCCTATTACTAATTCTGGAAAGTTAGCTACAGCCTTGCCACACACTCTTCTATATTTAACATGTTGTTGAATTAATGAATGAGTTAATGGTGTTTGCTAAAGGTAGGTATTTCGAAATTTTGAGGATGTATTACTTTTGTAAATTGATCATATTTATGATTATTGCCCTGTGGAAGATGAAATGGGTGAATAAAATCTTATAGATTTACTTCTTGACTTGGCCCAGTATGTATCCACCCAGAACACCCTAACAACTTCATAGAAACTAGAGGTCGACCGATAGTGGATTTTGCCGATACCGATAACAAAGGTTGTGGAAAAGGCCGATAACTGATTAATCAGCTAATAGTTTATCAAATCGATTTATGGAATGTCAAAAATGTCCTAGTCTTTCCTTATTATGGCAGGCATAGATACAGAGGCTACAAGAATTAATAAAGTCCCAGATGCTGTTTATTGTTCAACCAAAACCCCAATATTATCCAGAACAAATTAAGATGTGGTGCAGAATGTGGGCCTTTTAACTGTAAACAAGCCCAAAACAAACATGGGACTCTTATTTTGAAATGACAGACACTTGACTCGTTACAATGCTCTATGTTTAAGTATTCAAGTGTTCACCAAATTACGCTTTTTATAGCCTATTTATTCACCAGATTAAGAATTTTGCATATATACACACACTGGCGGCCAAAAGTTTGGAATAATGTACAGATTTTGCTGTTTCAAAAGGAAATTGGTACTTTAATTCACCAAAGTGGCATCTGACTGATCACAAAGTATTGTCAGGACATTACTAATGTAAAATACAGCACCATCACTATTTGAAAAAAGTCATTTTTGAAAAAAGAAACAGCTTTCTCTAGAAACTCATCAGTCAATCATTATTTTGAGGAATGAAGGCTGTACAATGCTTGAAATTGCCAAAAAATTGAAGATTTCATGCAAAAGTGTACACTACAGTCTTCAAAGACAAAGCACAACTGGTTCTAACAAGGACAGAAAGAGATGTGGAAGGTCAGATGTACAACTAAACAAGAGGATAAGTACATCAGAGTCTCTAGTTTGAGAAACAGACATCTCACATGTCCTCAGCTGACAGCTTCATTGAATTCTACCCACTCAACACCAGTTTCATGTACAACAGTAAAGAGAAGACTCAGGGGTGCAGGCCTTATTGGAAGAATTGCAAAGAAAGAGACACTTTTGAAACAGAAAATCAAAAAGAAAAGGTTAGAGTGGGCAAAGAAACACAGACATTGGACAACAGATAATTGGAAAAGAGTGTTATGGATCTTAACCCCATTGAGCTTTTGTGGGATCAGCTAGACTGTAAGGTGCGTGAGAAGTGGGCAAGACAGTCACATCTATGGCAAGTGCTACAGGAAGTGTGGGGTGAAATGTCACCTGAGCATCTGGACAAATTGACAACTAGAATGCCAAGGATCTGCAAAGCTGTCATTGCTGCACGTGGAGGATTTTTTGATGAGAACGCTTTGAAGTAGTTTAAGAATTAAAAAATTCAAATTGTAATAGTGATTTTTCATGTTATTAATGTCCTGACTATACATTGTGATCAGTTGAATGCCACTTTGGTGAATAAAAGTACCAATTTCTTTCCATAAGAGCAAAATCTGTACATTATTCCAAACTTTTGGCCGCCAGTGTACATTTCACTAGATGAGGTTTTTTTTATGATTTTTCACAAGATATGAAGTTGGAGAAGCGATGTATGTGCTGATGTATATGCACATTTCCATTTTGTCACATTTTTCTTTGCTTGGCCTCACTTCAATTTAGAACACTTGATTATCTGATCAAAATAACAAAGTATGCATTGAAGTGAGTATAAAAATATGGATGAATATTGTCAGTGATGAACGATTTAGATACAGCAAATCCCCACGTGACTGTAAATCACGAATGTAAAAAAAAAAAAAAAAAAAAAAAAAAAAAACTATACATAAACAATTATTTTTTCAGATAAACGATAGTTCCTAAAAGCAACTATCGGCCCCGATTAATCGGTAAAACCGATATATTGGTCTGCTTCTAATAGAAACGTACTTAAAAACACTCAGAACACCTCAGTAGTCGCACAGAACCACCTAATAAACACAGGAGTGAGTTTTCACATTGTTTTAAGGAAATGTATCGACTCTTTTACCCCAGTTGTCTTAGGATAAAAGCATACCAAATGATTAAAAATGTAAGAAAACATAATTTTTTCCATAATAATACATTCTTCAAAAATGTATTAAATACATTGTAGGGCTATGTTGTCGTCAGAGATTAATATTAGTGTTAAAATAATATCCAGCCCCAGTTTTCTTCTTTAAAGATGTTTTTTATTTTTACAATCTGGAATCGTACTCATGAAGAGCAGTTAAAGAGTTTCGACCTCAGAGTTAAACTGATGTAGTAGGCCAACAACCAAAGCGATTAAACTGTTATTTGAGCTAAATGAGCCATACATACTCAGACCTACTATGCCATCCTCCTCCCGCCTGCCATTGGTCCACACATTTTCACTCCAGTGACTTGATTGGCCAGACTTTCCGTCCATCACCACCGCCGCTAATGATTGGCCGGTCCCAGTCAACCAATGCGAAAATCCGTGTTCTCAGGTTTTGACATGTCACTAGAGCAAAGCCACCCGTCCGAGCAGAAGTAGAGAGTGTCGCCTCATGCCTCGCACATGTCAAAAGTAGTAAACGCCAGACTCAAAGCCGGTTTTTCAGCACCCGAACAAAACAGAAAATGTGCACTAACACCATGCAAACAGCCTAAAGTTGTGCACTTCACGTGAAAAGAAATATGTCGTCGATCCGTTTGTCTTTGGCTGGACGAAAATGCTGCTTTGACAGCGGACTGAGCGGATAAACGGGACTGAGTGACGGCTCGTCGCGGCGGTGAATGAAGACGCATCAGCCGCTCGCTCTGAAGCAAAACACGTCCGAACATGGCTGACAGAACAGCTCCGAACTGTCATCTGCGACTGGAGTGGGTTTACGGCTACCGGGGCCACCAGTGCCGCAACAACCTGTACTACACGGCCGCCAAGGAGATCGTCTACTTCGTCGCCGGCGTCGGAGTTGTGTACAACACACGGGAACACAAGCAGAAATTTTATTTGGGACACAACGATGACATAATCAGGTAGGCACATTCACATGAATGCATTTCAAAGGAATCCAGGCATTTGCAGCAGGGAATGGGTTGTTTTGTTCAACAAATGCACAAAAAGTACACACTTAAAGTAGTGGACTTCAGTGGTCTTAAATGGTGCCAATGCATTCAAGCCACTGTCAGCCCGATTATGTAAGACGTTGTTGTATATTTCATTGCCAGATCAGAAAAGTAGAGAGATAGAGGTGGAAGTTGCTCCGCTGAGGCGCTGTCCAGCACGCCAGGGTGCTGAAGGTGATCTCCGTCACGCTATGCGATCGCCCGATCACCTTCAGGAGGCTGGCGTGCTGACGTTCTGTCTGCGTTGTTTTTTTCATTGTTGGTCTATGTACACGTGTTTTTTAAAAGTGTAAGGGGCCGTTCAGACTGCACGTGTTAAAAGTGGACTTTATTTTACCTGACACGGCGTCGAAAAAACGCGGCGCTCCAGCGCGAGACGCTGAATAAAACAGCTGGCCGCGGCGCGACGATTATAGACGTCTGTCTAGCGCATGTTTACGCGGAAACACAATATTAAAAACACAATATAAAAGTAGTTCAACTTTGCACAACGCCGTGCTGTGCACTCTTCCTTTACGTTCCGTCTAGCTGTCTTTGAACGCAAGAACGTGTCCTACTGTATGTAATGCAGTGAATCAGGGGCGTAGATTCCGGTGGGATTAATCAAACAAGCTAGTACAACACCCCCCATTGTTCATACCATGATCAATGAAAACATGGCCAAATGCTTCATGCTGCGACGCTTTTTTACGGTGTTTGCTCATCTACATTACGTCTATAAGATGTATGTCAATAAGAATGTTTTGGATGTCATTAAGACATTCAGCAGATGTCTTTAAGATGTTTATGATTTAAATGTTTGTAAATCTGATCTTTTTAAGATGTTTAGCAGATGTTAATTACATTGTGATGCCTTCTAGATGAAAAGATCTAAAACAGACATCTCGGAGATGTAAGTGTGCTATCTGGGTATTATCAGGCATGAAACGTTATTTTTTAAAATAAGATAACCCCCAGATAAAATATATATAATAATATAAAATCTAATATAATTTATTTAATAGCCCCCAGCCAGGAATATGGTCGAATTAATCGAACCTAGTCATTCATAGTGTATCACTGTTTGCTAAATTGCTTCAATATAATAATAACCAACTATCATAATCTTAACAGTCATAAAATGGTCTCTGTGTCAGATTATGCTGTTGATATAGGCACTCTTAAATGATATTTGATGGTCAACCAAGGTTTTGACCTTAATAGTAATTCTGTTATTTAGGGAAAGCTGTATTTATATGCGTACATATATAAAGGTGTTTCTAGCTGATGGTGAAGCATATCAGCAGCACGTCATATGATCGTCAAGGTAAGGGCATCCTACAGGAGTGCGTGTGTATGCTTGGCTGTCTGTGTGTGTTGTGTGTGCATTAGTGTGTGGGGTTTTAGTGAGAGCTGGAGGGGGTGGTGCTTTGCCTCGCCGCCGGTCATCTGCTTCAATTCTCTATTATTAATTAGGCGACAGAGAAACTGACCTTGGTTACCTTGTGTTTGTGTGAATGCGTGAATGGGTTTGTATAGGCTCCAGTGTGTGCATGTGCAGCTATTCCATCTCATGTGTACACAGATCATCACAATGATGGGTATTTCTGATATCAATCAAATGCTTACTGTTTTTCTCAGACATATGGGCTTCAGATGCAAATTTTGTTTTCATCTTTGCCGATCAATTTTGATAAATTCTATAGTTTCATACATTTACTGCCTTCCAGTATGTCCCAGGTGTGTGTTTGTGCATCAAATGTCTCATAGGGATCCATCTATCTCCAGTTACATCAGAATGTGACCCATTGCTTGACTTTCAGGAAGAGCCATTATATGCCGTTCATGCATATCAGATGCGTCTGTATGCCAGCAGTGGCCTATTATAGAGATATCAGCACAAGTATCTAAATACATTGAAAGGTCATGAGTGATTCATGTGTTTAGACAATATTCCAGTCTATTCTGAGTATATGTGAGCTGAGAATGTAATACTGCATACAATAATGTATCCACTCATACATCGTATTACACTAACGAGAATCTAAGAATCCAATATCAGAATCCAATATGTCGATATGTATACAAAATCTGTTTCTAAGTGAAAACATCCCATTTCTCCTGATTTGGTTGCTCTGAGTTGCTGTTGGCATGGCATTGTTAGCTGGTGGTTGAGGTGGCTTGTATCCTGTGTTATTTGCCCTTGAGTAGAATGCTCAGTGGGAGGTAGAGGATGGGCCCAGGGCTGAGATACAGATGCTGAACAGCAGCTTGTGTGGAAGAGAGAGAGAGAGAGAAATAGGGTCTTTTAACCTAACAGACATGATAGTCATCTTACACATCAAGTTGGTCTGAATCCACTTGAAGGAAGTTGGGTTATCATGTTGTGCTGTGTTGAGCACCGCTGATATTTGTCCTCTTTTCACATTAACATTACATCAAAATACTCCACCAGGTAAGCTCCTACATAAGCTTTGACTAGTAATTAGCGTATCTCCACATTTAAAACCACACAGAATAAAAAGTAATTTAAAGGAATAGTCCAAATATTCTCATGACAACTCATAAATAATTTGTATGAGTTGGCTCGTACGAAAAGGTACGACTTTTATTCCCATTGAGACCAACCAATCACCAAACAGAATATCAAATGGATACAATACAGGCATCCATTTTCCGGTAGCCTCCTATCCAAAACTTTATGTTAAGAAAGGAAATATCCTTGAAGAAATTTGAGATATCTCAGTAACCTGAAGTTATTAATAAGTTACTTTTGTATTTTCTTCCATGGTACACAAAAGGAATTTTAATAGTTAGGTGTAGAGATTGGATAAGGGTTATGTTTATGTTTAGATTAGGCGTTAAACTTTGGAATGATCTTAATAACATAGTTTGTTGGTTTGTTTATTTTCTCCATGGGACTAAAAATCACACATATCCGAATTCTTATGATTTCACAATCTCATACTATTATTACAACTTAATGCTTACTCATGAAACAGGGTTGGAATTGTTTACCCAAAATGAAAATTCTGTCATCATTTACTCACCCTAATACCCTCATGTCTGTTTGACATTATTTCTAGTGTGGATGGATAGTTATTTTGTATTATGTCCTGGCCGATCTTTAAAAGTGTAAATAAAAGTATCGTAAAAGTGCTACATTTACAACACTATATATATATTTACAACCAGAGTTTGAAATTTACACTCGCCAACCCACCAAATGCAGGTAAAAATCGTCCATGGCGGGTAACTCTTACACTCTTACTAGTCACTTTGGCAGGTGACATTTTCAGGGTTTTCCTGCATTGAAAATTCTGTGAATGTTAGGCATCTCGGAGCAGTTACTGAAGGAAATGTAATGGTATTTATGTCTCTCATAACTTACAAGTGCATCTGTGCGGGGTGAATGAAGCGTGCTTTCCCGTGAACCGCCGCAGCGCACACCAGCGTGCTCCAGAGATAAGATCGGCAAAGCTCTGGAACAGCGTAGGGCAAAACTTGCGTGATTCTTTCGTGCTTCCTTCGGTTTTGTGGCGGCCGGTGGAAAACACAAAACTTATGTGACCCATTTGAATTCTACAGAGAACATTCTAGTATATAGCGTTATGTGGAGGAAGTCAAACCTCTCAAACTGCAAGACAGCAGATACATTATAAACAGCACTGACGAGGTAAAGAGTAGGCAAATCATCAGTTTTTAAAATACACATAATCATCCTTATATATATATATATAAAATGCAGTAACACTAACTGGTAACTTGTATAGATTCATATTTAATCTATTAGGGCGAATATATTAGACTTTATTTTTATTAGGCTTCAACTGTGAAAGTTGTAGTTAATGGTTTCTAAATGTGTTTAGGCTATCAGCTTTTTTATAACAAACACAACAGTTTAATTTTTTAGAAAAGACTATCAACATTAACCTAACCACAGTAATGTGAAGCCACCCATGGTCTTACCTAATGGTCTTGTCAATACAAATGCCACTGTTAAACAATGGTAGAACAATGGTTAACTTTCATAGGCAAGTACAATATGAAGGGGTTGAAAATTCCATGAACTATGGAAAAATAAATATTTTTTCCTCCTGTTCTACCCTACTCCTGTTCTAACTGGTGTTTGCCTTTGGATATTTTATAGGTTACTTAAACCATCTGGCCTGCTGAACTCATATATATCATTGATGTTTAAATAAAATGTTCAAACAAATGCATGCAGTTAATGTCTCCAGTTACCTTTATCACTTTTTGCGAGGTGGGGGATTTTGGCTAGTGAAAATGCTGAGTGGCTAGTGACCTTGGAAACTACTAGCCAGAGTGGCCGGTGAGCCAAAAAGTTAAGTTCAAACCCTAAGTTTTACAACGCTATATAAGTCTTCTGAAACAATATGATAGGATGGTGTTTTAGATCTGAGAGCTCCAGGGGGAAGTTTTTCAGCAAATAGCTATTTAAATTTCAGACTGTTTTTCACACAAAGCAATTGCATGGCTTCAGAAGACTTGGAATATAGTGCATAAGTCGTATGGACCACATTTATGATATTTTAATGGTGCTTTTTTTGTCGTTTTTGGAGCTCGTCATCCCCAGTCCCCATTCACTTTCATTGTATGAAAAAGAGCAGCCATTACATTCTGAAGTTTGTTTACTACAGGTGTTCAAAAAATTAATGGGGATGGATAGCAATTGGAGATGTCAGGCAACAAACGGCAAGGGTGAATATAAAAGATGGTAAAATGTCTGGCTTCCTGCTGTGTTCTGACCATCTGCCTGTCTTTTAAGTGATTTGGTGCTAGTGATTGTCTGTTAAGTGGATTTCCTCGCTGTATATTGTGTGTGCATGTCCCTTTAAAGGTTAAAGTGCTAGTTAGTTCACCAAAAATTGAAACTCTGTCATTATTTACTCACTCTCATTTTGTTCCAAACTCCAATTAATTTCTTCCGTGGAACACCAACGGAGATGTTAGGCAGAATGTTAACCTCAGTCACCATTCACTTAAAAAAGATCAAATTACAGTAAATGGTGACTAAGACTAACATTCTGACATGCTTGCATCTTTTTTTTGTGTTCCTCGGAAAAGAGTAAGGTTTGGAACAACATGAGGGTGAGAAAAAGACATCAGAATTTTTTTGTGAACTATCCCTTTAAAGAGCAGTATTATGTCATGTGTTGTATCGTTTGGAATATTTTGGAGGCTAAATCCCATAAAAATGGTGAGGATTAGGTGACTTCAGCAACCTTTGAGTTATGTTTTGGTGTGTTGCCAGCATACACGTATGAGTGTGTGACTGACATGATTGCTCATGCGGAGGGGGAGGGGTTGGACATTGTGTCTCGTTTAAATCACGTGATCTAATCATATAGAAGCTCTCTCTGTGTCATGTGTGGTGCTCGGGTCCATCTGTAAGCCATGTGCACTCGCATGCACTCATTTCTAATGTAATCCTTAATCTGCACTGCCTCCTGATGCTCTTACTATAATATTATCAATGGGTCTGGACGTTTCAATGTGTGGAATTTTGTGTTTGTGTAGCACAAATCATGTGCATACAATGCACAAATGCCAGTCAAGTGTTGGGGTTATATTGCAATCCCTGTGTGTGTGTGTGTGTGTGTTTCAGTTGCCACCGAGATTAAATGTACATTTTTATACCTTCTCTGTAAACCTCTCTGGGTGCACTTGGCTTGTTAGTTTTTTCAAAGGCCTTGGCTGCTCTCAACCTAGCGTGGTTGAATTATCACTTTGTTGGCTTTCAAGTCCTACCCTGGGGATAAAAATCACTACGCTTTGCAATACAGTCGTAAAATTGTACGTTTCTCTCAATTATCTATACTTCCACACATAATAATATAGATACTAAGTGTTTCTTGTGGTGTTTACCAAGTAAAGCATCACTATTACTATTGTTCATTCTTAAAGGCCCGTACACTCATGTAGCAACTTTATCATTTGAAGTCGCCAGTCTCTGTACTATGAAGTCACTAGTGAGCGTACCTAATGCTGTTGCTTTAATGTTATTGGTGGACTGCATGTCTGGCCATGGTGGGGGGGGGGGGGGGGTTGTTGACCGTGGGGGGGTGGGGGGTGTAAATGAGTAAATGATTGTAAATACTTACTGAAATTTGAACCACTGCCCCCAGTGGCTGAAGCTGGAAATGTTGGTGAACATATGGGCATGTGTGAGCTCCAGACCAAAAGCAAGAATACAGTCAACAGGAATGCATATTTTTTTAACCCCAAACACCTACCCTAAACCTAACCGACAGTGGCATAAAAATTTTACAGAAATGTAAGAGCAAAAATGGAACCTCTGAATCATGCTCACCATTGTTTATAAGAACGTGATAGAAACATGGAAACCTGGTCACTTGGAAACCTTCCTAGTTTCCATGGGCCCAGAACCTGGGTATCGCGCAAATTTGGGTACATGAACTTCCGGAAGCAACATGTTGATTTGTCATGTGATCATGTTGGGTGGGCTCATTTGCCTTTGGCCAGTAAACAACCACCTTGCAACTCCCTAGCAACCACTCAGCACAACTTAGTATCGTGGCAATAAAAAGCATCATTTTTGTGTGGGGTAGGGGTTGGGTTAGGGTGTCTGTGGGACTCTAAATAAACACAATAAGCACACTGCATTGATGCCCCTATGCTGGATGTTAGTATTTAATTAGAGGTGCAAATAGAATCTGCCATTATTTGCACCAGGGTGCAAATAGCATCTCACACAATTAACACTTAGTGCACTTTGTGTAAATAATCTTTGCCTTTATTTATCTTAATAATGATAGCATGCAAATTTAATGCTAATAATGGCTGTTTAACATCATACCTACCCTTGTTATCGTCAGAATTATAAAAAAATTTCCATTTAAGAGAAATATCGGTATTGGTATCGATGTCAGTGATTTCGGCCTTGCTGGTACTTGTATTGGACTGAAAAAAAAATTTTGTATCGTCCATCTCTATCATATAGTACGATTTTGAGTCTAAAGTGAAGTCTAGAACAAATACTTGCTATACAACCAGATTATCTGGATGTTTAAATCTTCTAAAATATAAATTCACACATCTTTAGTGTGTAAATTTGTGTGCCTGTAAGGACATATTAGGATGAGCCCACATCATTTTTGGGCATAGTAAGCAAACTGCATGTATGTTGATAAAATTCAGTCATGCATGTTTTAGCCCATTAGCGTGACGCTAATGCTGGCAGACAGGCGTCCTGTTTCTACTGGTTTGACGCCAATCAGTACGGCTTCCCCTTTCCCTGCAATGGACTGCCCCCTGGAGCAGGGAATCCCCACAGCCCCCTGTCTATTGTAGTTCCAGTGAACACTACAATCAGCCTCTCATTCATTATCCTAAAGCTGCTTATCTGACGCAGTTACACGCACTTCAGTACAGCTTCAAATAAATACATACATCAGTACACGGTGTCTTTTGTGTGTGCAGAGTGCTCTTAGATTGTGAGAGGTCTGTCAGAGTGGATGGAGGTGTCTTGGAGGCTCTTTTTTTGTCCACTTGTCCATGAACCATAGCAGGAGAGCTTATGTGATGTAACCAAACCACCTCAGAATATTTTCCAGATGCACTGAAAAAATAACTCTTTGGCTGATCTTGTCCATAATGGACAGCGGTTCCACGTGTTTGAAATGAGTTTTCTTAAAAGAAAATGTCCATGTAATTTCAACATAAAAACTTCAAGTAGAGGGAACCTAACTGAATCAAGTAATGCAACCACATTTAAAATGTCAAAATAACCCAAATTAAACTATTTTAGTGGTATGCTATCTAGGACAGGAAATATTAGCATGCAAAACACAAGCTGGTGTGAAGCACTACTGAGTGCAACCTGGTCACTATGATATTGTTAGCACAGCAAATGCTCAATGGATAAAGCAATATGTAGAATTCTCTAAATGTATTGGTCCTCAACCTAGCCTCAAGCTCCACTCTTCACCATGATAGTAACCCCCAAAACATGGGTTAGATGAACAAGGTCCTCCAAAACTTAAGTTTGAAACTTAATTCATTAAAGAAGTAATTGATCCAATAAAGAAAATGATGTCATTATTTATTCACCCTCATGTAGTTCCAATCCCATATGCTGTTATTTGTTCTGTGATGACAGGGCGAGTAAATAATGATGGAATTTCCATTTTTGGGTGAACTGTTCCATTAAGTAGGTGCATTTGTTTAAGTAGTCGCAAAATGATAGTTGATGTTCACTGTGAAATTGAAAGTACAGATCCTGAAATAAAATGATGTGCATTAATAAATAATGTTCAACATTTATTTCACAATGGAAATACACTTGGGAGGGTGGTCAGTGCATTCCCTGAGGATCCAAAAATAGAAAACAGCATCACAGCTTGTCTGGCAGTTAATATGTAATTGGCCCAGCAGGATTGCATCACAATGAAAATGATACAGGCATTTCTAAACCCAGTAGAGTAGAGTGTTCCATTTGGTGTGTAGTTAGTACCAAAATGAACATTTTAACAATTAAACTTAAAATTAGTAAAATTAGGGATTAATTGTTTTGAGTATGAATATTGTCCTTTATTAAAGGTGCAATATGTAACAGTTTTCATGTAATATTCGCCTTTTTTGTTTGCCAATGTGTGAACGGCATGTAAGGCAACTTAAAAAATGAGCCCTTCCCGGACTTCTTAGGTTGCCTATTAAAGCCTGTAGACTGATTTTCATGCGATGGGAGCGGGTCACTTTTGCCGGGAAAATCCAAAGGATGTGACGTTTATGCACGCTCCTGAGAGCCTTGCCTCAGACAGTAATAGCTTCTCTTCCGCTATTCAACAGTGAGAACAAACTGCAACACTAAGTAATGTTGTCTTAGAGATGGAATCCAGCAAACGTCCAGCTCCCAGCACAACACTGACTCCTACACAAACTCAGAGTAAGCCAAAAAAAAAAAAAAAAAACATTCATCTACTGAATCCCGTCTGGCTAAGCGGGAACATGATCGTGGTCGAGCGAAAACTAGAATGAACATTGGCAGAGCATTTGATTCCTGGAGGGACCTTCGTTTGGTTTTGGAGATCAAAACCGACCCTGAATTGGCATTCTTCTTATTGGACAGGTAAGCTTACATAACCTCAAAGCATGTGAAATATAGTGCCATAAGGATTGATCAGTGCCATTTTAGCTAACATGATCTTGCCTGCTAACGCTGACGAATTGCAAGCTACCTTGCTTCGTAACTTTCAAATAATTTCAACGATCTTCTCTTTATACTAAAAGTCAGGTATGCTGATTCACAGTAACTGACATAATGTTAATCTGTAATTATTCAGCAAGTTAAACTACAATAACACATGAAATGAATGCTAGACAATGTTCAAGATAATGCAAAAAGACCGATTCATTAGTGTAACATAACTTGGTTATACAGAAAGTACTGTGTGCTGAGTGATTCCAGCCAGGTCTCCTAAGCAACCAAATTGGCCCGGTTGCTAGGGAGGGTAGAGTCACATGGGGTAACCTCCTTGTGGTCACGATTAGTGGTTCTCGCTCTCTATGGGGAGCGTGGTAAGTTGTGCGTGGATCGCGGAGAGTAGCATGTGCCTCCACATGCTGTGAGTCTCCGCGGTGTCATGCACAAATGCACAACGAGCCACGTGATAAGATGCGCGGATTGACGGTCTCAGAAGTGGAGGCAACTGAGACTTGTCCTCCGCCACCCGGATTGACGTGAGTAACCATGCCACCACGAGGACCTACTAATTGGGCATTCCAAATTGGGAGAAAAGGGGATAATAATAATAATAAATAAATAAATAAATAAATAAATAAATAAATAAATAAAGACAAGCAGTTAGTTTGATTGTATTTTTGCCTTTACAGTTTCACAAAGCATTTCTGGTCTAAAATTTTAGCTTCTTTATTACTTGAAATGTATTACTTTGTGAAAGTTTCTGTCATGATGGTTCTTTTCCATAACATTGAATCTGGAAATAAAGTGTTAGTTAAAGCTTTAAACGTTCTGAATGATGGGAAAAATAACATTTATAAAGCAAGATGCCTTAAATTCAAGCCCATTCCCAAACTTTACAACTTTGATCTTTTCTTCATAAAATATCATAGACTATAAAGCTATTAAAAAACACATATTTTTGACTTGACTACTGAATTGTTTTTCCATCATGATGCATCCTCTTGTATTATTTATGTCCTTTTTTTGAACTGTAGACCCAAATCAAGTATGCCTTAATGAATTTCCCTTTGAATTTACTTTGAAAGACTTGGCAGAAAATATCTTGTAAACACTTCCTGCATTAAATACATGAAAATAGCTCATCATGACAATTCTTATGGTTTTAAAATTTATTTTACTATCACACTACATGTATTTATCATGATACAAACAACTGCAACACAATGAACTGTGAGCTGTTAAGAGAAAAATTAACATTGTCTGTCTTCTATGCGGAGACTAGTAGTGGTCACATGACTAATGAACGAAATAACTTGAATAAAGATTTGTTAATTTTGCTGAACGAGATTCAAAGATTCAAGTCAGTAAAATGATCCGATCTTCCCATCACTATTAAAAATTGTGCACCAAAGCTGTTTAAAGTACAGCTACTTGCTGTGATCTAAATAAATAATGTTTAAAAGTGTAAAAAATCAATTCAGCAAATTTCATTTTGCTGTTCATCTAAAGGTTTAAATGTATTATTTCACAATGAACTATTAGTGCAGTTTCTGAACACTGAATAGGTGCTGTTGACATTTAAATGTGGATGGTCATATATTCATAATTCAGGTTTCTGACATCAGAACAAGCCGTTTTTAAAGCTTAGTTACAAAAAGTAGTCTTTTTGAACTGGTTAGGATGTTTTGAACTCTGAAAGTTGCAGGATTATTTCAAAAGATCAAGGAAAATTCTCATAATACAATCCTTTTGAATAAGTCTGAGAGCTATTGTCTAAGAGCTATTTGTGTGATCTACAGTATAATTTTATCTATAACTTATTTGTCTGATTTACTCTACCCATATCTCCCACACTCTTAGATCCTCTGAAATTGGTATTTTATCTGTTCCTAGATTCCGACTGTCCTCTGTAGGTGATAGGTCTTTCTGTGCTGTTGCCTCAAAAGCCAGCATCACAGTAGCAGACTCCAAACAACTAAATTTTGGCTGAGGGTGTCACACATGTTGAATGTTTTGCTGAGATCTCTCTCTCTTCTGTTGGAGGAATGGCACACTTGCCGATACAAAATGGTGAAGGGTGACAAACATACCAAATCACTGCAGCTCTCTCTGATTCCCTGTCACCTGGAACTTGCCGAAATAACAACATGAGTACAGCGTAAGCACAAACAATGGCAATAGAATGATTAAGGGTGTTTTCAGACCTGAAGCTTGCTTGAATTGTTTTGAAGCAGGGGCTAAAATAGTTACAATGTTGCATTTTCTTTATGGCTCGGTTCGCTATCAAAAGGTTATATTCTTTATGGATCAAAACAGTGACATTTCCATTGTGGTTATTTTTTTATCCGTCATTAGTTGTTTTTGCATTATTTCTGCATTGAAAAGTACCTGCTCTCACGGTCATGGAGCTCTCTCTCCCTCCCGAACCCGCACACACAAACACACACACACACACACACACACACACACACACACACACACTGAAAGAGTGAAGCCACGTTTTCACCTGTGTCTGTTCTTCCGCTATCCAAAAGAGACCAGCGATCGTGAAGATTGACCAATATAATATAGCCAAAATGTTATAACCGTGTTTTGATGATGAATTACAGTGATGAGCTGACCTATAGATTTCTTCTCCATCCAGGTGGTCTCAGACCAATTGTTTTGGTGCGTAGGGCCGGCGCTGTGTAGGTCCATACAATGCAAGTGAATGATAGCCAGAACTTTGAAGCTCCAAAAAGCATATAAAGGCAGCATAAAATTAATCCATTTGACTCCAGTGATTAAATGTTTATCATTAGAAGCGATATAATAGGTGTGGGTGAGAAACAGATCAATATTTAAGTCCTTTTTTTTTTTTACTATAAATCTCCAACTTTTACTAGCCCTGACCAGTAGGTGTTGATATGCATGAAGAATACAAATCGCCAAAAAACAAAAGAAGAATGTGTAAGTGTAAGTGGGGATTTATAGTATAAAAGGACTTAAATATTGATCTGTTTATTACCCGCACCTATCATGTCGCTTCAGAAGACATGGATTTAATCACTAGAGTCGTATGGATTGGTCTTTATATGCTTTTTGGAGTTTCAAAGTTCTGGTCACAATTCACTTGCATTGTATGAACCTACAGAGTTAAAATCTTTGTTTGTGTCCTGCAGAAGAAAGAAAATCATACACATCTGGGCTGGCATGAGGGTGAGTAAATGATGAGAGAATTTACATTTTTGGGTGAACTTTTCCTTTAAGTCTAATTATGCATTCTGGACTTGCAGTTTTGCTTGTCATATCTCTCTAGGTCACTAGAATCATCACCAGGTTTCCCCATCTCCAAAATTCTAATTTAATCCCAGCATATAGAAGTGCTGTTCAAATTTGACATCTAATGGATCATTTCTAATTTAGAACAGTACAAAAATTGATAATGCAAATTTACAGTGCATTATGTTTCTAACTGGACATTTAGGCCTAGGTTTTCCTATGCAAGCATGTGCTGAGCATGGACTGTTGTTGGGATTTAACATGTTCTATAGAAGCCAAGGCAAGCAAGATAAATAGTGACTTTTGGAAATGTGCTAATCCTCTCCTTCCTGCTAATCCACAACAAGGGCAAGCAAGGTGACTGCTGCAGTGCTGTGGCTGCTGTGACCTGATTTGGACAACATCCAGAATGTGTGAGTGTGTGTGTGTGTGTGTATTTGGGTGGCATGGATTTGACACAATGAACCCAAAATTGCCATGTTATCCTGACATCTCAGGCCTATAATAAAGATGAAAAGAAAACTGAGATGGTTGGAAGTCAGAAACAAGAAAAAGTCAAACGCAGATACTATGACCAACCTAACCATGATACTTCATATGTTCAACCATATGATTTTAAAGTATTTGAAACTCACATGATCCATAAACCTTAGTCAGAGTGAACAAAAATGCAATGCCTTTGCCTTAGATTCAGTAGCGGTGCTGGATAGCAGTGCAGCAAACACTGCTGTCTAGTGAACAGGCAGCTACTGCCTCATTGACAACATTGGTCTATTAAACAGACCTTGTATGTGAACTGATCCTTGTCAGTTGGCACTGCAGATGCTGTCCAACTTTACATTTCACCTCCCACTCATTCTCTTGTTACCATGACGAGCTTCTGTTTCTCACCCTAAAGATCTCTGACTTTAGTTAGCACGTCTCTGCTGCAGCTAAACACTTCCACCCACCTGCCCACCCAAGCAGTCATCCAGCCCTTTAGCACTCTCCCAGTGAGAGACTCCTTGCAATAGATCTGTCCAGTGCTGCAGTCCTGCACCATTGGCCTGTCCACCCACTAAAGGTCTCCATTGGTCCCATTAGCTAATAGGCTGAGGCAGCTATGAGCTGTACATCACATAGGGAGAACTGTGCTTACACTCCACTTACCAAAGGACCGCATTAGCTAATAGAAAGGTGTGTGTGTGTGTGTGTGTGTGTGTAAAGAGAGAGAGAGAGAGAGAGAGAGAGAGAGAGATTTTGGCATTATTAAGCTTGGCAGAAAAAGCGATTTTGATGGGCTGTTGGCTATAGCCAATAAATTAAGGAGGTTATCTGGGGGCATTTGACATTTTTTAAAAAATGCATTTTCACCCCCTTTTATCTCGCTCTCCTGCTAATCATCTTATTCAGCGCCAGCTGTGCACCCTCATGGCCCGGCCACCCCCTCCTCCTCGTCACACTCCTCCCCCACCCGATTCAGCCCCCCATCTCTGCAGGGGAGATGCTGCCCTTCCGGCTGTTCTGTCAGCTGGTGGTCCACCCCGCCTCCTGGGAACCAGGGGGAGAGACGAGGGGAGGCGTGGGGAGAAGGAAAGGCTGAGCGGGAGACTCACAGAGAGAGAGAGAGAGAGAAAAACTCCCACGCCCTCCTCCTCGTCACACACATATTCGTTCAGCCCCTCTGAATAATTCAGTAAGTTAATTCACTAAAGGATTCGTCAGACTGATTTAAAACGAGAATTCTTGAGCTGGTGAATCACTGTTTTAAAAGTACCGGCTCATAAGAGTCATTTAGTCATGAATCGGACTAAACCAGTCACCGTATTTGTTGTTGAGTACAGCCAGCGAACACAATGCAATAGAAGGGTGTGCTGTTTTGGTGTTAGTTCACAGTGCACGCTTTTTTATGTCACCAAATTCATTTCAGACTGCAATCTCATAACTTAGGTAAAATATAATTTCTTTAGTGATGCTGATAGTTCAGTGGTGGAGCAAAGGAAATTGGAGAAGGGAAATAGAAATATGCTGTTTTCATAGCTAACACTGGGATAAAATGTTTGGTAAAAATGTTTTGCCAACCAGCCACAGTGGCTGTGAATGACCAATTTCACCAGCCACTTTGATTTTTTTTTACCAGCTCCTTTGGTTATTCATAAAGGTATATAAAACACCACTTCTGAAGATGTAGTGAATTATGTTGACACACATGACAATTTATTAATGTTGCTGCATGTCATTTGCTTTGTATGGTTATGTATTCAGCCACAAATGTTTGTAATTAAGCAATGTTGCATTCACAATGCGTGTAAACGCAAACTGCTCCGTGGAGATCAAGCGAACTAAACTTAGAGCGACTCCTGAGATGGTCTGAAATCATTTGCAGTGCTCTCATGGACGACACAGTTCTTGCAGTTACAAACTACTGTATTTTCAGATGACTGAAACAGCAGAAACAGTGAGCACTCTGCATGCGTGTGTTCCATGAGAAACACTGTGATAATGATAAATACTCAGCGAATCAGACGCACATCAACGGCTTTATTCTTTCGTCTGTTCTTCAAAATATAATCAAGTGTGTTTCTTCAACGTGCGTCTTTGTTTCTGACAGCATTTCTTGTCGCATGTCACTCCAGTTGCGCATAAAATATCCACATTTGGCAGGTTGGTGGGTGCTAATTTTACTCTGAACAAAAAGAAAAACACGGAATTTACTACTTTCATTAACCAGAGGTTACATCATAAATACACACAATTAGTTGTGTTTGACAGCCCTGAATTAGATGAACCCTGTAGTGTTGTGTGTTCAACATGCAACACTACGTAATTACCAAACAACAGGTATGCATCTCATTCTCTTTAGGTTTGTCCATGTTACCACACATTTGCGATCAGAGTTAGTGCACACCATCAGCCAGCATTGATGGAGCATCAGGCACTTCAACTGGGACCTTAGCTTTCTGACCAACTTTTTGGCATTAACTAAGTGTAACTAAATATAATAATTATTAACTTGTGTCTCTCTCTTTGTCTAACATTTAAATTGCTCAGTTTTGCAGATAAGCTTGTTTCATTGCAGTGCACTGCTAGAGTTTTCTTTTAAATCCACCTCTACCCCAGCTCACTTGTCTAGATATGCTACATGGGGATTTTTTGTAGATTTATTTGTGCAGCAGCATGTCCTACTTGCTCAATGCAGCATGTTTTGCATTTGGTCTTATTGTGCAGCAGTAGCAGCATATCCACATGCTTAACTCAGTATGTCTGTGTATGTTCTAGCAGTAGCAAAGCTCAGTACTTGCTCTGCAGCAGCAGCAGCGTAGAAGATCTAGTCCATCAAGACCAATATTCTATCAATATTTCATACTCACATTAACATGCTAAATCTTTCAGAGTTGTCATGGCTGAACTATCAATATAACAAGTTAGCGAAAGTACTTTGTCACTTTATGTTAACTAAATAGCACCAATTATAATCAACAAGGTCGTTCACATTGGAAGCGCCCTTTACATTGCATCACACCACATTGCACAGCTGACGAATGCCCTGGTTCTATTTTAGATACCCACTGGACAGTTGTTGATGTCTAGCCCATGATTTCTGAATGTTCTGAGAGGTGACGTTAAAGGGGTCATGACATACTCTTATTTTATCGTTTTTTATATTCCCTAAGTTCCACTTATAATGTTAGTAAAGTATTTTTTGCACCAAAAAAGTCATAATTTAGTTATATATCATCATTTTCCACCCTGTCTTTGGCCCTCTGTCTGAAACACTCGGTTTTAAGCCCTCTGGCCCTTTAAGACTTCATTGTAAACACCCAATGTTATGATTGGCTAACACCGTGCAGCCCCTCCAATTTACACATATTTGAAACTCAATCAGAAGAAAATGAACAACAAGCTCCACAACATTATAAAGTTACATTTCAAGGTTTACACATAAAGTACAACCAATACATTGCATCCGAATACATTAATCACATTTGCGTCGGGTCCAATAGAGTTTATAACTGCCCAATCTTAAATAATGCTCATTCAATAATAGTTCCTTTGCAAAGCTTGAATCATGTATTGACTAGTTCACAAGCATTCCACACTGATCTGAGGCGAAAACATTCAATCCACTCTGAAATGTTCTGAATACGCAATCCATGGTGATGTTGGGTGCTTCAACCGGCTTCAACAGGCCAAAGCAGAGATGCTGATCTTCACATCTCACATCTTCCATGTTTGTTTACACACAGGACTCAAAGATGTAAAAATAGCAGATGGGTGCAAAAACGGTCCAGGATGCCCTCAAAACTGCAAGAAACAGCACAGCTGAATGAAATAGAATGGAGGTCTCCTTTTTAGAGTTATAACTTGACATTGCATCTTTTAAAAATGGTGTGAGATAAATCCAGAAAACATTTAAATCCAGATAGGCACATGAAGGTGTCCTATGTAAGTCCCCTTTGGTGTAGATGAATCTCCCATTACAGGGCCATCTCTTTCCACTTCACCTGTGTAACTGAGCAGTGAGCATCAGTGGGCGGGGCCAAGGGTGCAATGATGAAAAATAGGCATTGATGTCTTGCTGAAGAGGCAGTCATATGCAGATGTATTTGGTCCTTGTGACGTCAAGTTCCACAAATTCCAAACAGCCCGTTTCTGGAGCCTGGTTTAAATAAATGCTCTTTTTCTATTAAGGAGGAAGTTTTGAGTTCTGAAACGTACAGTATGTTTTTATTGTACAATGACTTCTTGTATGTCAAAAGATCAAGGCAAATTTTATTCCTCATGTCATGACCCCTTTAAGCTTTCAAACGTGAACATCCCCAGGTTGAAGTGACACCGTACTTTTCCACTTTTACAATGGAAAATGTACATCTTAAGTGGATATGCGTTGGGCATGTCTTTTTATATCAGATCCGAGTTGAATGTAGCCGCAGAGTTGACCAGTCAGAAGAGGGTGAGGAGGAACAGTTGATCAGGTAAAGGTGCCATTCAAGAAATAAAATACAGAGGATGTTAAACACTATTTAAAAGACCAGTGATCAAGTCAAGTCATTTTATTTGTAAAGTGGCTTTCACAATACACATTTTTAAAGCAACTTGACAGAAAGTTATGCGTAATGTCTTAAAATGTCTGAAAGCTCCTCAGCCCAAATATGCCAATATCATTTACGATATAGCATGTGTATTGTGTAATACATGTCATGTGTTTAATGGAGATGTTAAAGGCATCCATAGAAATGATTAGTTGTTGTTTTTTTCTGGCTTATGTGGATATATCACAGTGAGGGACAGGGTGAGGACATCAGCCAGGCAGCAATGTCAGATGAGCAGGTAAGAATTTAAATTTTCTGAAAGGGAAGAAAATTTTATATAATACACAGTGTAAAAATATTTAAGAGTATGCTATGAATTTCTGTTTATCTGTGCACAAATTTAACTGTTATTATGCATTGTGTAATATGTTGTAATGAAATAATCTTTTGATCATAAATGTTTGGGGACTCTTAATATAGTTGAAGGATGTGGTGATGGCTGTCAGGGTATTGACCTATAGATGTTATAATGCAATCCTGTTATTATACTAGCATAAGGATACATTTAACTTGCATTATTTCCCAATGGTAGTACTAACTTAGATAGATAGATAGATAGATCATCCCTAAAGCATCCCCCCTCCCATCACACACACACACACACACTTGAACCCGCCTAATGTTCAAACCAAATCTATGCCATTGTGTTCAATTATAGAAATTCACCAAGTGGGATATGTAATAGATATATACAATTGCAATAAAAATTATTAAACCCCCCAAGACAGTAAGGATTTACAAAGGTAAACTATTCTGAAGACCCAGAATTTTTAAACATTACATTACAGTTGAGTGACATTTTCAGTGATAATGTGAAAATATAACCTAATATATTTTTTTATATATACAGCCTTGTCATAATTATTTAACCCATATTTTATGTAGCTGTTTCTTAAACATGCAAGGCTACAAAATTATTTGTTTTAAAACACAATTATGCCCCCATTCTTGACACTTAAGTTTTAAAATGTAAGTTTAGTTGTAGCAGTGTGAAATTGTTATATTGCACCAAACTTTATTAAGAATATCAGTGTTTTTTTTATTTTTATTATTGGTTCAGAGAGTCCCAGTGAAAGGTTGAACTACTAACACTAAAGGCGTTGAGAGTAAGCATAAAATGATATTGCATAAAACTTGTAAGTACTTTATACATCATTACAGTTGTAGCATTTACATTACATGGTAAACTGTAAATGAGTTTCTACTTCATACTACATAGGCTTGGTTCCTAAGAAGGTTTATGTTTTATGTTTTTATGTGTGTTGGTGATTTAGTACATCCGCCTTTCCCAGTCAGTAGTATGTTCCCCAGGTGCTGCACTCCTAAGTCTGCGAGAAGCATTCTGAGGAGAGGTACGCATCTCAGTTAATGATTAACTCAACGACACTCGTAGAGTACATTAAATGTAGGTTATGATGAGACCACGAAAAAAATGGTTGTCTATCCTGTATATGTGTTAAATGTCTTTATATATGTGTTAAATGACGTTGTAAAAACTCTTCATCACAATTAGTATGTGATCAGTCTGTTGTAACTCATTTTGGGAACAGTTCAACATCTCAAGTCAGTTAACTGCCTATGTTCACTGTCACAAGTAAGAAAAGATTTGTTAAATTAGTCGTTCTTCGCCTGAAGTACATTTCACTTTGCTTTGATCAAAATAACTGGTAATTTTTTTGCTGCGCAGTGAGGAGAGCGTGCCAATAAGTGGCAATGCATTTTGGGTAATGTAGTTCGTTGTGTTTGTCTGCATATTAGAGAGGTGGGACAATGAACTAATAAAACAATGTATTTACACATTGTGAAAAAGATCAAAAGAAGATTGTCCCATCTTATGCTTGCAGTAAACACTCAAAAGGCACTGGTGTTTGTCCTTATTGGGGGTTTGATCATGTGGTGCGGGTTGACATCCGCTACATAGTGTCTTAAAGCAAATATGTATTTCTATGCAAATAACGCAAAGAAAAAGGAACACTTGCTAAAGCTAACAGAGGAGATTATTTCATTAAACTAGAAAGGTCATGGTATAAAAGTACATTTTCAAGGCACTCCAATTTCCAAAAGACAAAGTTGGAAGCACCATTTGTACATTTACTAAAAACATGGTACAACAGTAACCTTCCTGGATGTGAATGAAAGCAAAACTTCACCAAGGGAAATGTTGAATAATTAAGAAGGAATTTGGAAAGGCCTTTGGAGTCCTGGGAGAAGGTTTTATGGATGTATGAGGCTAAACTAATACTGAGTTTACACCCATGGGACAGCAGTATTTCTGGAGGAAGAAAGGTAAGGCTTATGACAAGAACGACACCATCCCCACAGTCAAGCATGGAGGTGGGTCAGTCCTGTTATGGGGATGTTTTGCTGCTGCAGCCAGGAACTGGCTACCCTGACTGTGTGACTGGCACCATGAATTCTTTGGGGTATCGGGCCATTTTGGCAAAGAATGTGATGCCTTCAGTGTGTAAATTGAAGCTTGGCGATCACTCGAATTTCCAGCAAGATAATAACACCAATGATACATCCAAGTTGTCCAAAGCCAAAGCAATGAGCTGTGTTTAAGAAATGTGTTAAGATTGCTATAGAAAGGTGTCTGAAGCTTAAGAACATTTACCTGAAATATTTATTGGATGTTATAATACGGTAAAGGATGCTCCACAAATGACTGACTTTGGGACATTGAATAATTTTGACATGACATTTGTGTAGAGAATTCATTTTTTTATTTGAAATTTGAATAAACTGAACTCTTTGTTCTCGAAATCACTCAAATGTGTATTAAAAACTTGCTTTGACTGTTTACTGAGGTGTTAGATAATTCACTTCACCAGAATGTCTTGTTGGTCGGGGGATTGAATCATTTTTATTGCAACTGTAGATTATTTGTACATGTTAAACGTGACATTGTTGCATTTCAGATGACGTTTCCCGTGTAGTCTTAATGGGATGGTTCACCTAAAAATGAAAATTCTGTCTTCAATGTCTCACCGTCATGTCCCAAACCCGTATGACTTTCTGTTTTCTGTGGAACACAAAAGGAGATGTTAGGCTCTATTTTAGTCTTAGTCACCATTCACTTTCATAGCATCTTTTTCCCATACAGTGTTAAAGTTAATGGTGACTGGGGCCTGGGTAGCTCAGTGATTATAGACGCTGACTACCAACCCTGGAGTCACGAGTTCGAATCCAGGGGTGCTGAGTGACTCCAGCCAGGTCTCCTAAGCAACCAAATTGGCCCGGTTGCTAGGGAGGGTAGAGTCACATGGGGTAACCTCCTCGTGGTCGCTATAATGTGGTTCGCTCTCGGTGGGGCACGTGGTGAGTTGTGCGTGGATGCCGCGGAGAATAGCATGAAGCCTGCACACATGCTATGTCTCCGTGGTAATGTGCTCAACAAGCCACATGATAAGATGCGCGGATTGACGGTCTCAGACGTGGAGGCAACTGAGATTCGTCCTCCGCCACCTGGATTGAGGCGACTTACTACGCCACCACGAGGACTAAGAGTGCATTGGGAATTCCAAAAAGGGGAGAAAATTAAAAAATTTAAAAGTTAATGATGACTAATGCTGTCATTTCACCAAATATCTCCTTGTGTTCCACGGAAGAAAGTTATTGTATCGTTTTTCACTTTGTTCATAAAAACATGCCTTGTTTGTTCGTGAACAATACATATCCGTTAGTTGGTCCAACTAATGATATGCTCCTTTTCAACCTACACAACAAAGCTATTTGCATGTGCTACAGTCAGTCTTTAAAGAATGGAAACACCCACCAAAACATCCTTCCCAAAAGACAGAACAAAGTAATTCCCTTAAAACATAGAATCATAAACAAACAAAATGCCATATGCAATATTAGTCTGACATTGACATAATTAACATTCCGCTGTTGCTGCCCACAGAAAGTTGGCAGTAAATCTTATTTAAAAGTAATCTTTTGTACTTTGCAGTGATCATGACAGCAGCAATTCAATGAGGTATAATAAACATGGAGGGAACTACAGTGGCATGCAAAAGTTTGGGCACCCCTGATCAAAATTTCTGTTGCTATGAATAGCTAAGCGAGCAAAAGATGGCCTGATATCCAAAAGGCTTAAAGTTAAAGATGACACATTTCTTTAATATTCTAAGCAATTTTACTTTTTTATATTCCTCTTTTACAGTTTCAAAATAACAAAAAAGGGCCCGAAGCAAAAGTTTGGGCACCCTGCATGGTCAGTACTTAGTAACACCCCCTGGCAAGTATCACAACTTGTAAAAGCTTTTTGTAGCCAGTTAAGTGTCTTTACATTTTTGTTTGGGGGATTTTCGCCCATTCTTCCTTGCAAAAGGCTTCAAGTTCTGTGAGATTCTTGGACCGTCTTGCATGCACTTCTCTTTTGATGTCTATCCACAGATTTTCTATGATGTTTAGGTCGGGGGACTGTGAGGGCCATGGCAAAACCTTCAGCTTGCGCCTCTTGAGGTAGTCCATTGTGGATTTTGAGGTGTGTTTAGGATCATTATCCTGTTGTAGAAACAATCCTCTTTTCATCTTCAGTTTTTTACAGATGGTGTGATGTTTGCTTCCAGAATTTGCTGGTATTTAATTTAATCCATTCTTTCCTCTTCTAGTGAAATGTTCCCCTGTGCCACTGGCATCAACACAAGCCCAAAGCATGATAGATCCACCCCCGTGCTTAATAGTTGGAGAGGTGTTCTTTCCATGAAATTCTGCACCCTTTTTTTCACCAAACATACCTTTGCACATTGTGGCCAAAAAGTTATATTTTAACTTCATTAGTCCGCAGGACTTGTTTCCAAAATGCATCAGGCTTGTTTAGATGTTCATTTGCAAACTTCTGATGCTGAAATATGTGGTGAGGATGCAGGAAAGGTTTTCTTCTCATGACTCTTCCATGAAGGTCATATTTGTGCAGGTGTTGCTGCACAGTAGAACAGTGCACCACTACTCCAGAGTCTGCTAAATCTTCCTTAAGGTCTTTTACAGTCAAACAGGGGTTTTGATTTGCTTTTCTAGCAATCCTACGAGGAGTTCTCTCTGAAAGTTTTCTTGGTCTTCCAGACCTCAAATTGAACTCCACCGTTCCTGTTAACGGCCATTTCTTAATTACATTACGAACTGAGGAAACAGCTACCTGAAAACGCTTTGCTATCTTCTTATAGCCTTCTCCTGCTTTGTGGGCATCAATTATTTTAATTTTCAGAGTGCTAGGCAGCTGCTTAGAGGAGCCCATGGCTGCTGATTGTTGGGACAAGATTTGAGGAGTCAGAGTATGTATAAAGCTTTGTAATTTGCATCACCTGGCCTTTCCAAACGATGATTGTGAACAAGCCATAGCCCTAACAACTAATTAAGGTCTGAGACCTTGGTAAAAGTTAAGAGCTCAAATCTCTTGGGGTGCCCAAACTTTTGCATGGTGCTCCTTTCCCTTTTTTCACTCTAAAATTGTACAAAATAAAAATAATACACTAATATTGCTTAAAATGTTGAAAAGAATGTTTCATCTTTAACTTTATGCCTTTTGGAGATCAGTTCATCTTCTACTCACTTAACTATTCACAGCAACAGAAATTTTGACCAGGGGTGCCCAAACTTTAGCATGCCACTGTATGCATTAGCTTTTCCATTCATCTTTATGGTAGTTGCTCTGCTGGCACAGGACCCACCAGAAGTACACGATCTGAAGTAGGGTTGGGCGATATATCGAATATTCATGATAAAATCACAATGATTTTGCTGACAATATAAAATTAAGCACTATCTTAAATATCACCATGATTTAAGTGTGCTTTTATTTGACCATTAAGTTTCATAAAGAGCGCATCAGTAGACTTGTTTCATGATCCTTCAGGGCTGCACAATTAATAGAAAAAAATAAATAAAAAATGATATATGGTCATATGCAATTATAAAACTGCAAAAGGCATTGATTAAAGACAGATAATTTAAACATGGTCTGTGCTCTTCAGAATAAACTGCTGATGTGCTGTTCTGTGCACATGCGGTGCTCATGAGCTTGTGTTTTTAGCACTTTTAGAGCAGTTCACATGCATTGTGAAGAAAAGTACTGCAGGTTAAAGCATTCGCGCAGTTGACCCTTCGCTAAGCTCTTGGTTATGGTTGCTTGCTTTGACAAGCTCTGCAGAACTCCCCATTGGAATGAATGGGAAATTGCTGTGAATGACGCGGTTTTTGGCAAAATATTCTCATAAATGGAATGGGTAATGTTATTACATGGACTGGAATGAAGAGTGACATTGTAAAGCATATTTATCTGACATTTTATGTAAAAGAAATTGTTAAATTACACAGTAATTTGATTGAAAACTGTGCAGACTGTAAATCAGAATCGAGGCAAACGATCACAGTCACATAAAGAGAGAAAAGCATCACTTGAAAGCAATTACAAACCTCATAACATTAGTGCAAGTGAAAAGAACTGCTTATAACGTCTTATAACACACTCATTTTGATGCTGTGAACTCTGTATTTATTCTCACCTTTACTAAGACCTGAATCAATATGTAAATGAATTAATGTTAAGTTGTTTATTTGCTTTAATTTACCTTGGAGCAAATGTAGGTGTTCTCCCTGATATTATAGATGTTCAATTAGGAATGAGGAATGACACACTTTAATCCATAGCATGCTCTTCTCAATATTTATTTAAATATATAAAAAATTAAAAAAGACAAAACATTGCATGTATCATCTCTAGGTACCTCATCTATTACAAGTGACCCAGTAACAATATTTTTAAATTTTTTTGGATCATTTTGATAAAATCCCACTTAAAAGTACTCAAATACACATTACTCCCATAGGCTCTCATTGTAAAAAGGCAAACGCTTGTCAGAGCAATGGTGGCGGGGCAACAATTGCTAAGACAGGATTGGTCAGAAACGCTTTTAAGGCGGGGCTTAGCAAAGGGTCAATTCCAAACATTAGCAACCACTACAAGTTATTATACAGATCTACAATGGCGGTACAATATAACAGAACAGTAGGAGAAGACTGCATTTCACCATATGAGGAACATTAGGTATTTTGACTTCATGCAGTGCTGTGCAGACCGATTGGCGCGAGACTTAAAGCAGTGCATGTCTGTTAGAAAGTTTGTCCGACTTACTGTGACACAGTTTCTGCAAAGCGGCTGCACAAGCACTTATTCATGATTGGCCAGACTCACAACGTGACAGTGGTAATGTGTTTCATGGGCATACTTTACGTACTACTCCTACTACTTCTGCTATATCACTCTATGGAAGAAATAAAAGTAGTATGGTAGTATGTCATCACCAAGGTGTTTATTATTACACCTTCTATTCCACTAAACGTCCACAAATCCATGTTTTTATAACAGTATCATCATGTTTATGTCATGTTATATTATTTTTATCATGGTAATTTCATGTTTATTTATAAAAACAATTCAAAATGATAAACACTTGCTCCTTTAATGGAATTCAAATAACATTTGTTTGGCTTTTATTGAACTTCATTATTGTACACACAGCAGGTACTATATTAAAGGAAAAGTTCACCCAAAAATGAAAATTCTCTTATCATTTATTCACTCATATGCCATCCCAGATATGCATGACTTTATTTCTTCTGCAGAACACAAATGAAGATTTTTAGAAGAATATCTCAGCTCTTATGGTCCATCCAATGCAAGTGAATGGGGTGCCAAAATTTTGAAGCCTGAAAAATCACATAAGTCAGCATAAAAGTAAACGATAAGACTCCAGTGGTTAAATCAATATCTTCAGAAGCGATCTTCTGTCAGTCTCCACTGAAAACTTTCACTTTCACATTCTTCTTCATGTGTTTTTGGTGATTCGCATTCTTCATGCATATTGGGAAAATAATTTCTACCTAAAAGGACTTAAATATTGATGTTTCTCACCCACGCGTATCATATCGCTTCTGAAGACATGGATTAAAACACTGGAGTCGTCTGGATTACTTTTATGATGCCTTTGTGCTTTTTGCAGCATCAACATATTGGCATCCATTCACTTGCATTGTATGGACCTACAGAACTGAAATATTCTTCTTAAAATCATAATTTATGTTCCGCAGAAGAAAGTAAGTCATACACATCTGAGATGGCATGAGGGTGAGTAAATTATTTTTTTGATTGAAGCATCCCTTTAAGCAGCACATAACCTTTCAAATGAATAATGTTTCTGGTTATTTTATGTAAAATTCAAGCATCTGTCTATCTGAATTCCACTTCGTCTACAATAAAGAAAACAAAAATCATGTGCTCTGCAGTGACCAATGTAGGTTCAGCACATGACGGGAAGTGCAAAGTCTCCAGCTTCACAGCTGTCTTTTTAACTACTCCCCCGTCTGCAACCGGCAAATCTCACCAACTGGTAAAGCAAGACACAGTTCAAGTCGAACACACCTATTGTAAACTACAAACTGCAAGGTCAATGTCAAAATAATAGCTCCAGGTGTGGGTGAAGTAATTAGGACATTTATATTACTTTTCTATAAAACAAATCTAATCCTCAAAATAATAATGATTATTCAGTATTATTGTATAATAATTAACTTGACTGGGTCCCACGGTATTAATTTAGTAGTAGGGACTAAAAATGGTTCAAGGAATGAAATCGAAGGCCGAAAACGAATAAAAAAAATGTGCAGAATGTAACAGGAAATAGGAACAACATGATTTTCAATTGTTTCTAAGTAAAACGGTTTAACTGCTGGTAACCGGTTATAACTGGTTAATTTCGTTTCGATAATTTTTTCATGAAACCAAAGGCCAGAGGGTTTATCAAAGTAAATTTTTTTAACTATGCCACTTCATGTTGCCTGAAAAAATAAAACATGTGCTTTGATCCTGCTGGAAACTGCCTGTTGTGGATGTCGCATTCTGTGAATAAAATGAATAAGCTTTTATTTTGAATCAAGCTTTTATTTTGATGTGAGCTTTCATTTTGATATGTGTTTTTAATGGACACTTCACACCTTCAGATAAGCAGTTCATTACATGGCCCAGTGTGATCATTAAAGCACAAATGCTGTGATTTAATTATATTAATATATAGTCCACATGTGCTGCACGCTTCACAGTCAATGAGTGCTATGCACATCTGTCATCTCATACAACACACACAGCGTGCATGATTGTCAATATCTTTGGAGTTTCCATTGTTTGAGTATGAGCGGTCAGCTTCACACATTCACTTTATAGCACACAGCTCATTTAGACAAAGACTGCAGCCTTTCGAGGTTCAATAATCACTATAACATAATCACGGTTTTAATTTAATACAATAATTATTTAATTAATTGTGCATTAATTTCCCCTCCAAATATATCTAATTTGTGTGCGAGCATTTGGAAGCAGTCATGTATCAAACGGAGTCTGTGCTCAGTACTACCAGTACGGCAGAAACACTGGTACCGTGACATTTTTATACATTTTTTATTGACTTTGTACCGGGGGAGGGAGGGGAGAACATTCTCTAATAAGAGGCACACACCAAGCACATTTAATAAGGAATCCGCATAGACACTGACAGACATAATGATAAGAAAAAAAAACACTCATTAAAGCCATCTTATTGGTCACATAATTTCGATGGATGCAACTTTTTTAAACTCATAGTAATTGAGATAGATACATACATTTAAAAATTCACTTGTTACTCTGGACCATTTAAAATGAACTAGTGAATTTAAATATGTGCTTAACTTGTAAAATAATCTTTTTTTTTTTTTTTTGGATTTTTCCCCTTTTTCACCCAATTTGGAATGCCCAATTCCCAGTGTGCATTTTTAAGTCCTTGTGGTCGCGTAGTGATTTACCTCAATCCGGGTGGTGGAGGATGAATCCCAGATGCCTCCATGTCTGAGACCATCAACCCACGCATCTTATCACATGGCTTGTTGAGTGTGTTGCCATGGAGACATAGCGCATGTGGAGGCTTCACGCCATCCACCGCGGCATCCGCGCTCAACTCACCACACGCCCCACCGAGAATGAACCACATTATGGCGACCACGAGGAGGTTACCCCATGTGACTCTACCCTCCCTAGCAACTGGGCCAATTTGGTTGCTTAGGAGACCTAGCTGGAGTCACTCAGCACGCCCTGGGGTCCGAACTAGCGAACTATTGAACTCCAGGGGTGGTAGCCAGTGTCTTTTACCACTGAGCTACACAGGCCCCCCACTTGTAAAAAAATCTTAAAGGAAATGGTGACCATTCTCAAGACCTATACATGCTGATTATAGCCTGCCGCTTAAATTCTAACCTAAAATCTGTATGATGAAGCCTATCATTCATTTTACTGCATTAGTCATTCTAAAGAACAGCATAGAAACATGGATTAAAGTTTGTGGGTAAAACCAGAATGTTAGGATATACTGACTTATTGAAACATCTGTCATGAGCCTATTTGTTTATATATTTTCAAAAATGTTACTCAAATTTGGTGAATCTTTGGTTTTCTTTAAAAAATTGCATGTCCACAAATATCAAAACAGCTAATGATTTTTTGTGTGTACAGGAACATTTAAGGTATAATACAGTTGCCCCCTACAAGCACACCCGGCCCCATCCTGGCCCCCCAGTCAAAATGGTCTTGAACCACCGCTGTAAAGAAGTTCCGGTACTTTTGACATCCCTACTTGTGATTATGAACTATGTGTATGTGACAAATAAACAACTCTGATAGGACCTTCACACTTTACTGAGACTTCCTTCATTGCAAGTTAGGGAGATGCAGAGCAAGATGCAGAATAATCTTAGTCACCATTCACTTTCAATAAAAGGAAAACCATTCAATCAAATTAAATGGTGACTGAGACTAATACATTGCCTAACATCTAATTGTGTGTTCCACTGAAGTAGAAAGTCATACTTTCTTCTTTAGTTTGGAACATGAGGGTTTTCATTTTGGGGTGAACAATCCCTTTAAGATAAATGGGATTTGTAAACAAGCGATTTCTTAATTTGCATAATAACAGAAAACAAACTCAGCAAAAAAGAAACGTCCTCACTTTCAACTGCTTTTATTTTCAGCAAAATTAACATGTGTAAATATTTGTATGAACATAAAAAGATTCAACAACTAAGACATAAACTGAACAAATTTCACAGACATGTGACTAACAGAAATGGAATAACGGGTCTCTGAACAAAATCAAAAGTAACCGTCAGTATTTGGTGTGGCCACCAGCTGCATTAAGTACTGCAGTGCATCTCCTCCTCATGGACTGCACCAGATTTGCCAGCTCTTGCTGCGAGATGTTACCCCACTCTTCCACCAAGACACTTGCAAGTTCCCGGATATTTCTGGGGAGAATGTCTCTAGCCCTCACACTCCGATCCAACAGGTCCCAGACGGGCTCAATGGGATTGAGATCTGGGCTCTTCGCTGGCCATGGCAGAACACTGACATTCCTGTCTTGCAGGAAATCATGCACAGAATGAGCAGTATGGCTGGTGGCATTGTCATGCTGGAGGGTCATGTCAGGATGAGCCTGCAGGAAGGGTACCACATGAGGGAGGAGGATGTCTTCCCTGTAACGCACAGCGTTGAGATTGCCTGCAATGACAATAAGCTCAGTCTGATGATGCTGTGACACACTGCCCCAGACCATGATGGACCATCCACCTCCAAATAGATCCCGCTCCAGAGTACAGGCCTCAGTGTAACGCTCATTCATTTGATGATAAACATGAGTCTGACCATCACCCCTGATGAGACAAAACTGTGACTCGTCAGTGAAGAGCACTTTTTGCCAGTCCTGTCTGGTCCAGCGAAGGTGGGTTTGTTCCCATAGGCAGCGTTGTTACCGGTGATGTCTGGTAAGGACCTGCCTTACAACAGGCCTATGAACCCTCAGTCCAGCCTCTCTCAGCCTATTGCAGACAGTCTGAGCACTGACGGAGGGATTGTGCATTCCTGGTGTAACTCAGGCCGTTGTTGTTGCCATCCTGTACCTGTCAGTAGAAAGGTCTCTTTAGTGTCCTAAGTTTTTATAACTGTGACCTTAATTGCCTACCGTCTGTAAGCTGTTAGTGTCTTAATGACCGTTCCACAGGTGCATGTTCATTATTTGTTTATGGTTCATTGAACAAGCATGGAAAACATTGTTTAAACCCTTTACAATAAAGATCTGTGAAGTTATTTTGATTATTACAAAATTCTTTAAAATACAATGTCCTAGTGTTTTAGTTTATAGCCCTCATACACATTTTGGCGTAGGGCCCTCACAGGCCAGTAAACCAGTGGTTAATCAATATATCTACAAGATTAATTAACTGATATGTAGCATTTATCTGCATTGGTCCTTTGTCTCAAAGGCCAGGCTTTTTGACAACATAATGTTTGGTGCATCCTAAGTTCATTTCCATAATCAGACCGAATGGATTCCATTGCTGAATTGTTCAGTACTGATTTGGGCATGTTGGAAACAAATGGAAACAAACTGGTTCTTGTAGGTCTCTACTGGTAATGTGTTGGCTTCCATTGGTGGCATGTCTATTGAATACTATTAGGCAGGGCTGTCCTCAGGGCGGTGCAGCCGGTGCGATCGCATCAGGCTCCGCACATCGGGGTGGCCCTGCGGCAATCGTATCTACTGCCCCCCAGTGCAATCGATGCAGTCCCTCTGGAGCTCACTACCGACAGGGAGACTGCTATCATGGCCCCGCCCCACGACCACTACCGACGGGGACAGGAATGCACTCCACCACATCCCCATCCCCTGTTCTAAGCTCCTTCTCATGAGGGCTCCTCATTGTGGGGATGAGGGATGGGCTCTTCATAGGGTTTGGACTGGTTCTCGGCTCCTCCTCGTGGGGGCGAGGGCTGGGCTCTTCATAGGGGTGTGGACTGGTTCTCGGCTCCTCCTCGTGGGGGTGAGGGATGGGCTCTGCTTGGGGACAAGGGCTGGTCCTCTGCTGCTCCTCGTGGGCGTGAGGGCTGATTCTTGGCTCCTCCTCGTGGGGGTGAGGCTCGGGCTCCTCGTCGTGGGGGCTCGGGCTGATTCTGGGGGCAAGGCTCGGGCTCCTCATGGTGATGAGGGCTAGTTCTCAGCTCCTTGTGGGTGCAAGAGCTGGTTCTAGGCTCCTCCTCATGGGGACGAGGGCTGGCTCTCTGCTCCTCATTGTGAGGGTGAGGGCTGGACAACAGTGTCAGTTCTGGTCCATGACCACCTTCTTTAAAAATAAATAAAAGCACACTCCATATTTGTACATACAGACCAATTTATAAGTTATGCTGAAATATATTGCCCTTATGGTCAGGCTCAAATCCAAAGAGCACCTTTGATAACTCCAGATGCATTCTGCAAAGCCATGTCAACAGCTACATTAAATTTAGTTTCCACTGGATCTTGATTGGTCACTTGATAAGAAAACCCACTGTCCCTATCTGTAGAATAGAACAGGAAAACGTCATGGTTACTGGTGTAACCTCCGTTCCCTGATGGAGGGAACGAGACGTTGGTGTCGATGTAGTGACACTAGGGGTCACTCTTGGGAGCCCGAGACACCTCTGGTCTTTGATAAAAGGCCAATGAAAATTGGCGAGTGGTATTTGCATGCCACTCCCCCGAACATATGGGTATAAAAGGAGCTGGTATGCAACCACTCTTTCAGGTTTTACGCTGAGGAGCCGATATAAGGTCCGGCCATTTCAGCGGGTAGTTCAGCGTTGTGGCAGGAGGGACCAACGTCTCGTTCCCTCCATCAGGGAACGGAGGTTACACCAGTAACCATGACGTTCCCTATCTGTCACTTACCCGACATTGGTGTCGATGTAGTGACACTAGGGGTCCCTTTACAAAACGCCACAAGGCTGAACTGTGTTACGTGAACTGGCGGTGTGTGGTGGGCAGACTTGCTGTGTGCCTCAGCTAGCACACCAGGTCGACACGTAACCTCCCCCAACACAGTTATGAGTGTCGAACGGCCCTTTTTGGGGACAAGTCGACTACCCAGAGATAGAGACAGGTTTAACCCAGTCGTGGTCTCTTTCCCCTTCTCTTTTTCCACTCCCTAAAAAAGAAGGGGGATTATCCGACTGGGCCGCCAGGTCTAGTCGGGGGGTGTCCCTCCCAAGGGTAGGACACCACAGAGACCACATCTCGCCCCAAGAGAGGGGGGGATATTTAAGTGGAAGAATACATCACATGGTCTTTCCAACCATGTGGAGAGCCTTTAAGGTAGATCCTGCCCAATGGGGGAGGAGTTACTACAACATGGAGACTGGGGCAGAGGGGCTCTGCCCAAGGAAGATGCAGTTTGCCAGTAGGGGAACGAACTAGCGGAAGATATAGATTGCATGGGGTTAGCCTTACAGGGAACCGCCACATGCGGAGCACCTACCCCAGAACCGGGCTCTTAGTTAGCGCGTGTACTGGGCCGGCAGCGAGTCTCTCCGAAAACTCGACTGCCACAGGGCTCGGAGGAAGTCAACCAGGGAACAACTTTTGTGAACACTACTGGGAATTAACAGCGCACGTCTTCAGCTCAAAAGGAGGTGGAAGGTGCTATGTGCAAGCGATACACCCGGCCGGCTATCCCGGGCTTATCCGCTTGTGTTGCGTGCCACTACCTGGGACGAAACCGGTTCCACCCGGAGGTTGTAGAACCTTGCAAAGGTGTTGGGTGTTGCCCAGCCCGCTGCTCTGCAAATGTCTGTTAGAGAGGCACCTCTGGCCAGGGCCCAAGAAGCCACTACACCACGGGTAGAATGGGCTCGTAGCCCTACCAGGGGCAGCATGTCCTGGGCAAGATATGCCATAGTTATGGCGTCAGTGAGCCAGTGGGCGATCCTCTGCTTGGAGACAGTGCTTCCTTTCCGCTGTGCACCAAAGCAGACAAAGAGCTGCTCAGAGATTCTAAAGCTCTGCGTGCGATCCAAATAGATGCGTAAAGCACGCACCGGACACAGCAACGACAGGGCTGGGTCTGCCTCCTCCTGGGGCAGCGCTTGCAGGTTCACCACCTGGTCCCTAAAAGGAGTGGTGGGAACCTTGGGCACATAGCCCGGTCGGGGGTCTCAGGATCATGTGAGAATAGCCCAGACCGAACTCCAGGCACGTTTCGCTGACAGAGAGCCTACCCTCTTGATGGAAGTGAGCGCAGTCAGGAGGGCAGTCTTCAAGGAGAGTGCCTTAAGCCCGGCTGACTGCAAGCTCAAAGGGGGTTCTCTGTAGACCCTGAAAAACTACAGAGGTCCGATGAGGGAACGAAGCACGGCCTGGAGGGATTCAGCCTCCTGGCGCCTCTTTAGGAACCTGATGATCAGATCATGCTTCCCTAAGGACTTACCGTCGACTGCGTCGTGGTGTGCTGCTATGGCAGCAACATACACCTTCAAGGTGGAAGGGGACAGCCTCCCTTCCAACCTCTCTTGCAGGAAAGAAAGCACTGATCTGACTGCGCACCTCTGGGGGTCTTCCTGACGGGAAGAACACCACTTAGCGAACAGACATCACTTAAAAGGCATACAGGCGCCTCGTAGAGGGAGCCTTAGCCTGAGTGAACATGTCTACCACCGCAGGTGGGAGACAGCTTAGGTCTTCCGCATCCCGTCCAGGGGCCAGACATGGAGATTCCAGAGGTCTGGGCGCGGGTGCCGGATGGTGCCCCTTCCCTGAGAAAGAAGGTCCTTCCTCTGGGGAATTTGCCCGGGGGGAGCTGTCGCGAGGAGTGTGAGGTCCGAGCACCACGTCTGGGCGGGCCAGTAGGGTGCTTACCAGGACGACCTTCTCCTCGTCCTCCCTGACCTTGCACAGGGTCTGTGCGAGCCGGCTCACTGGGGGAAAACGCATATTTGCGAATGCCAGGGGACCAGCTGTGTGCCAGCGTGTCTATGCTGAAGAAGGCCTCGGTCAGGGCGTACCAGAGCGGGCAGTGGGGAGGATTCTTGGGAGGTGAACAGGTGCACCTGTGCCTGACCAAATCAACTCCAATCAGCTGGACCACCTGAAGGTGGAATCTCCACTTTCCCTTGAGGGTAGCCTGTTGTGACGGCGCGTCCGCTGAAGTGTTGAGGTTGCCCGGGATGTGAGTGGCTTGCAGCGACTTGGTGCTGCTGACTCCGTTGGAGGAGACGGCGGGCGAGTTATGACATACAGCGGGAGCGCAGACCACCTTGGCGGTTGACATATGCTACCGCTGCCGTGCTGTCTGTCCGAACTAGTACGTGCTTGCCCTGGATCAACGGCCGGAACCTCCGCAGGGCGAGCAGAATTGCCAGTAACTCGAGGCAGTTGATGTGCCAACGCAGCCGCGGACCCGTCCAGAGGCCGGCGGCTGCGTGCCCGTTGCCAACAGCGCCCCAGCCCATTTTGGAGGCGTCTGGAGACCAGTTCTAGGGGAACACCTGCTCGTGGAAATGAGAGGTCGGTCCAAGGGCTGAAAAGACGGTGACAGACCGACGTAATGGCCACGCGGTGTGTCCCGTGGCGCCATGCCCGTCTCGGGACTCAAGTCTGGAGCCAGTGCTGAAGCGGCCTCATGTGCATCAACCCGAGCGGGGTGGCCACTGCTGAGGATGCCATATGCCCCAGGAGCCTCTGAAAAAGTTTCAGTGGAACCGCTGTTTTCTGTTTGAACGCCTTCAAACAGGCCAGCACCGACTGGGCGCGCTCGCTCATAAGGTGCGCCGTCAAGGAGACTGAGTCCAACTCCAAACCGAGAAAAGAGATGCTCTGAACCGGGAGGAGCTTGCTCTTTTCCCAGTTGACCCGAAGCCCTAGTCGGCTGAGGTGTGAGAGCACCAGGTCCCTGTGTGCGCATAACACATCTCGAGAGTGAGCTAAGATTAGCCAGTCATCGAGATAGTTGAGAATGCGAATGCCCACCTCCCTTAACGGGGCAAGGGCAGCCTCTGCGATCTTTGTAAAGACGCGAGGAGACAGGGATAGGCCGAAAGGGAGGACTTTGTACTGATACACCTGACCCTCGAACGCGAACCGCAGGAAGGGTCTGTGTCGAGGAAGGATCGAGACGTGAAAGTACGCATCCTTCGGGTCTACCGCCGTGAACCAATCTTGATGCCGGACGCTCGCTAGAGTGCGTCTTTGCGTCAGCATCTTGAACAGGAGTCTGTGTAAAGCTGGTTCAGTACTCGCAGGTCCAAGATTGGCCGCAACCCACCGCCTTTTCTTGGTACAATGAAGTAGGGGCTGTAAAACCCTTTCTTCATCTCGGCTGGAGGGACAGGTTCTATCGCGTCCTTCCGTAGGAGGGTAGCGTTCTCCACGCAAGGTAGCAGCGTTTCCGTCTTTCACCAAGGTGAAGTGGACACCGCTGGACCTGGGCGGATGCCCGGCGAAGTGAATCGCGCAGCCGAGTCGGACGGTCCGGACCAGCCCTCGTGACGGACTGGAAAGCGCAAGCCATGCGTCCAAGTTCTGCGCAAGGGGGACCAAAGGGACAACGTCATCGGATGTACCGGCAGGTGGGGCCTCGCAGCGGGGCGGAGCTCGAGGTGCCACACCACATCGTGGCCGTGCTGAGTCCGAGGACATCGAAGCACTTACCTGGCTCCTTGTGACCACCCCCGGAACAGCCTGGGACGGGGGAGGAAGAGGCCTGTCCTCGTGACCCGCGGAGACTGTCACATCGGGGGCGGATTTTTGCCACAGCTGGGCGCTCAGGGCGGGAGACCGCCGCTGGAGCGCCAACCTGCCAAATGGAGTAGTGGACGGTGGTCGTGATGCCAGCCGTACACACCGGATATGTGACCCAGGGAACAAGGAAACCACTCTTGCTGAGCTCTTGAGTACTGCAGCCACTTGGGCATGCAGCGCAATTAAATGCAAAAGGTAACAAAAAGATGAAGATCTGCTTACCAGCTCCAGAGCAGCGGGTTTCGTTGTCCCTGGGTCGCCCGTCTCAAGGGCGCTTTGTAGCCTTTCACGGGTTCTGTGCGGCCACGAGACGGGTGGCGTCTGCTTCCTGCGGTGGGCTCCACGCCGGGGCCAGGCCGAAGGGGCGGGCTGCGGCAGAGCCGGTGCAGTCACCGCAGGGGGACGCCCTTGGCGATGAGTAGATGGGGTGCGGGATCTTGAGCCGCGCCGGGGCAGGATAAGCCGGCTAGCATCCATCTACTGCTCTACCATCGAGAACTGCTGGGCAAAGTCCTCGACGGTGTCGCCGAATAGGCCCGCCTGGGAAATGGGGGCAGCAAGGAATCGTGTCCTGTCGGCCTCACCCATCTCGACCAGGTTGAGCCAAAGGTGGCGCTCCTGGACCACTAGTGTGGCCATCGTCCGCCCGAGAGATCGCGCTGTGACCTCCGTCACTCGGAGAGCGAGGTCGGTCGCCGAGCGCAGTTCCTGCATCAATCCTGGGGCAGAACTACCCTCGTGCAGTTCCTTTAGCGCCTTGGCGGACTTGCAGGAGAGCCATGGTGTGCAGGGCGGAGGCGGCTTGTCCAGCGGCACCGTAGGCCTTGACCGTCAGAGACGACGTAAACCTACAGGCCTTGGATGGGGGCTTTGGGCACCCACACCAGGTGGCGGCGCTCTGCGGGCATATGTGCACCACGAGCGCCTTTATCCACCGGGGGATTGCCGAATAACCCTTAGCCGCCCCACCATCGAGGGTAGTGAGAGCGGGGAAGCTGAAAAGATCGGGACCGGGCAGTAAAAAGTGCCTCCCACGACCTTGTCAGCTCTTCATGCACTTCCGGGAAGAAAGGAACGGGGCGGGGCGTGGCTTTGAGTGGCGCCGCGAGCCCAGGAACCAATCACCGAGCCGCGAGGGTTCAGGGAAGAGCAGTGAAATCCACTCTAACCGACGCTCGCGGCTGTCCGGGAAAGCATGTCGTCATCTCCGCGTCAGCCTTTGACTGGGCGATCGACCCCGAAGGGAGGAGCCCAGCTGAGGCTTCCGACTGGACGAGCCCACTCTCCGATGCTGCGCTCGAGAGCTCATCACTTTCGCGGGCTTCGAATAAGAGGTCGAACTCGCCGTGAAACGAGCCGGCAGACTCACCCGGAAGCCCGATCGGGGCAGACGAGTGTGCTGGGGAATGGGAGGTCCGTGGGGGGATACCCGGTGGAGGCGGTCCCATTGGGGTCCCCAAATCGCCCCCAGTGCTAGCCGCGCTGGCCTCAAACCCGTGGGTAAAAGGACCGAGGCGGGAGCCTCTGGGGTGGCTCGCTTTCTTACGAAGGCGAGCCGCGACCGCAACGTTGCCATGGACATATTCTCGCAATGAGAACGTGACCATCCATGAACGCTGTCTCCGCGTGAGCAGTGCCCAGACACGAAAGACAGTGATCGTGACCGTTAGAAGGCGAAAGATAACGAGCACAACCAGGAATAACACACAATCAGAAAAGCTTCTTTAAAAAGACGCGTCTTTAAAAAGATGTTCCGTGTGTGCGCTTTTTTAGAGAAATATATACTCTTTTAGAGGGGAAAAATGCTCTTTCAGAAAATATACTCTCTAGTTTTTCTGCCGAAGCGCCCAGGGGCATTCTTTGCAGTGCACCAGTGCAGAGGAGGGAGAAGCCGCTGAAATGCGCCGTCAGATCCAGCAGGTGAATGAACAGTAATATTCAGCTCAGCGAGCATGACTGTTCGGCTCCGAAGAGAAAATCTGAATGAGTGGTTGCATACCAGCTCCTTTTATACCCGTATGTTCGGGGGAGTGGCATGCAAATACCACTCGCCAATTTTCATTGGCCTTTTATCAAAGACCAGAGGTGTCTCGGGCTCCCAAGAGTGACCCCTAGTTTCACTACATCGACACCAACGTCGAGTGAGTGACAGATAGGGAACTCTGGTTAACCCTTAAACAGGCAAGAGTGGAAAATGATTAGCAAAAAAAATAATTTCATGTCACTTTATATAATTTGGTCTTAAGTAAAACATCCAAAAGTCAGATTTTATCTCCCAGGACACATTGCCCTATTAAAAGGTACAAACAAAGTCAAAGTAATCAATTTCTAAGTTTTGATACGACTTTTCCGACTTCCCCTCATTTAAAAATACAAAATGACTTTTTTAAATATATATATATATGTGTGTGTGTGTGACAAAACTGAGAAAAGTTTAGCTTTAAGGTTGCATGTATGACATGTGTAAGTGTAATGTGTGTGTAATATTGTGGATCAACCCTTTTTCTTCCCTCAACCTGGCAACATATCTTAGGGGATACACTTCAAAATGTGCTAAATAACAGCATGAACATGACTTCCACATCTTCAGACAATATTCATAATTAATATTAGCAGATTTGTTGTTTCTATTTACTATAGAAAAGTATGATTATACAATGATTATGGAACAGCGTTCCCATTCAAACTGGCTACATTTGTTAGGGCAATGAAGAATACTTGTCTCTTTTCTCCACTCAATAGCCTACGAAAGCTATGCGGGTTCACATAAATGCGTGGGATCTTCTATGTCTGTGGTTGCGCAATGTTGACTATTAGTGGCCAGAACACTTGCACACAACAAATCGACAAATGCACACGGCTATCCACGGGCAACCGACACACACACAGTTTTCTTCACTCACAATACTATCCTCAAGTACATAAGTCATGCAGTAGGTGTAATTTAATGCACAAATAAATACTGAGCCATGTGTTTTGGTATTCTTCGAGAACGTTTGTTCTGCTGTCTTGACCTACACACACACACACACACACACGCAATGGAGGCGTGGTTTAGCGTTGCTGACAGCAAATGCCCATTCATTCAAATGGAAAAATATCCAGTAGATTTGGCTAAAAAAAAAAAAAAAAAAAAAAATATGATATAGGCATGTTCAGAATGTTCAGTTTCAACCAAGATTACCGAGATATAATCTATATTACATATCATTCAGATGTTTTAGAACACACATTTAATTAAAAAAAAAAAAAAAAAAAAAAAAACCTAAATGCTTCTTAACCCCAGATGCATTAAATTTCAAATACTAGCAAAAACATTAGAAATGTTGCAATTTACAGTTTGAAACTGTATGGTTTTGTTTTTAATAAAAACAAATGTTTATCCATGATGGCAAAGCTCCATTTTCAGCTCTCATTCAGTCTAAGAAAATAATGCATCACATAATCCTTAAGAAATGATTTAAGGGTTATTCCTGAGATTTGGTAATTTAAACTTGGTGGGGGATTACAAAATGTTCAGCTACAGGTGCCTGGGTAGCTCAGAGTATTGACAGCGACTACCACCAAGTCATGAGTTCAAATCCAGGGCATGCTGAGTGATTCCAGTCAGGTCTCCTGAGCAACTAAATTGGCCCGGTTGCTGGGGTAACCTCCTCGTGGTCACGATTAGTGGTTCTTGCTCTCGATGGGGAACGTGGTAAGGTGTGCATGGATCACAGAGAGTAGCATTTGCCTCCACATGCTGAGTCTCCGTGGTGTCATGCAAAAGGAGCCACATAAAATGTGTGGATTGACTGCCTCAGAAGCAGAGGCAACTGAGACTTGTCCTCTGCCACCAGGATTGAGGTGAGTAACCACGCCACCATGAGGACCTACTGAGTAGTGGGAATTGGACGGTCCAAATTGGGAGAAAAGGAGATATATATATATATATCTATATATATATAAAAAATAGAATTTGGAAAAATACTGATTTAATATCTTAACCCAGTCACATGAAATTAAAGTTATTGAGCTTGACTTTGCCCATCTTACTATAATACACTTCTAAATATTAAAGGATTGATATCTTACCCGTTTCTGCACCACGCTGCTGAAGACAGCTGAATGATGTCACTTCTGGTTAATGTCACATGGGCAGAACCAAAATTTTTACGGGCTGAAAATGCTGTGATGGGGTTGAGTTCAGACTGAGGGACAAATCTTTATAAAAACCTTTTTATATAAAGCTTAAATTATTTGAGAATCTCTCTCAGCAAAGGAACAATTAAATGTATACATTGACAAATTATAGAGTGTGCATTATTATTGATAAAGATTTTAATGCAATAATTTTAAGTTAAATATGTACATAAACATCTTGTAAAAAGCTCTCAACATATCATTTTAGTGAACCACCACTTTATAAGTTTTGGGGGATTTAAATATGACCAAATCCCAGGAAAGACCCTTAATGTGTTAACAGTAACATTTGTTTTAAAAGTTAAAATGGTTGCTACTTAATGAGATGTAGAAATAGCAATATAGTGTCTATCCAGCTGAGGTATTGAGTACACTTCCCCCCCCCCCCATAATTTACTCATGCAAGTGAAATTTCGGTTTTAAAAACCGAACCACACACACCTGTTCTTTTGAGAGATAGTCCATACACTTCTGTTTTGAAAGAACAAAAACTTGATCTAACCAGAACAGAGAAGTGGACAACCCAGATGCACAAATAGACGAGTACATCGGAATCTCTAATTTGAGAAACAGACTCCTCACAGGTCCTAAACTAGCAGGTTTAATGAAAAGGATATGCTGAATGTTTGCATTGCTGCAAGTAGAGGATTCTTGAACAGGAGATGAACAAAGTTGGAGTACAGAATTTATTTTAAAGTCAGTTGTAACTGACCCCCCAGTGAATCTCAGCCATTTCCACCACTGCTTAACGGTCACCAAATTTGTCAAGTGACCCACATACTCAAAACAGACCCAACTATGATAAATAAAAAGGTTGGGCAAGAAACTCTCATACCCGCTATAAGAAACTAAGGAGAATGCATTTTGTGGTGCATGTTGCCTGTTAAAGGGTTAAGTTATATCAAGGGAAGAGCCTTATTGGATGAATACCAACAAAATTAAATCATAGGGAAAAACTTAAACTACACACCTTCACTCCCCAGATGTACTTGCTTGACATCAGTCTTGCAAGCAGCACATCCAATTGGAGAAGTTAACACTGAAAGGGGGACGGGGGAATGGTTCAAGAACAAGGAATAAAACAAAGAATTAAGACTAGTTTAAAAAGTTAACAACTTCAAATTTTTAAAATTGTAAAACAGATTTACCTTTAAGCAACAACTGGTGATACAAAAGTACCAAAAATACAAATTCATAAACATTCATTTTGAATGCGACTCAACCTGCCACAAGCACTAATCTGACTTTGCATGGTGGATCAATGCTCTAAATAGGGTTTTTAAAGTGACACAGATTTCCATCACCTGCCCTCTGTGCTAAAAGGAAATTAAGCTCATGCTCTCATTGGGCCTTGAAACAGTGCAACAAATGAATGTAAATTGTTAGTAAAACCAATGATGGAATCCATATTCATGGATTCATGAATATTCTACAAACAAATTTGTCCTTCTCTAGTTTCATGAATAAGGCCCATTGATTTGGTGTTTTTGGTGTGCTCTAATGTTTTTCGAGACACTATGAATAAACATTAAATTGTGGATAAAATAATTTCTACATGACTCACTTTGACTTAAAAAGTATTTCACTTGGCTTTGTTCATACTGAACACAGTTTGTTTTTCGAATCTGAACTTTAGAGCTTACTACCTTCATTGTTATTGTGCAAGTGCTCAAATCAAATCCAATCTGGTTGGTCAGACTGTGTATGTCTGCTATAATTGTTCATAAATGTGGAGTATTAAAAAAATGCAGTTTCGAGTCATGAATATTAAAGATGCCTCAAACTTGAACTAGCATTTATTGCAACATTGGACTAGCTAAAGATGTTTTCAGACCTAGCCTCAAGGATTTACTGGAACCCTATACATGCAGGTATTAGCAGCATTGAGTAATACAGACACAATTACTTGAAATGTTTTAATAATGATTTCAGAATGTATTGCTAGTAGAAACATGAGCCTATAACATAGACAGAGACAGGGAATACACAAATGCTTCACAGGAAACAGTTTAATTTACAAACGCAGTAAAAAAAGTCTTATGTAGGGGCTGTTAACTGTTGGTCATCCGCAACGCATATTTCTATCAGTGCAGGTTAAAAGAATGTATTAAAGATAAAGGATACCTTAATTATTGGTCTCATAAGTTAGTGGCCCTGTTAATATGTTAATGAGGCACCCAGGTTATGCAAATGTTTCTCTCTTTGACTTTACAATTCCTAATTTGACTGGTTATTCAGAATGCATGATTGAAGTGTTGCTTTGAGTACCTCTGCTTAGTAAAATAAGGAGTGTTGTTCAAATTGCTGTTGGGTCTTTATTCCTAGTTTGTGTTTAATGGTGAGTTTGTTTTTGTGATTGTGGTAAGTTTGTGGTGTTCTTTTGAAAGTCATTCTGTAATACTGCATTTTTCTGTATGAGCTTCTGTGTTTTCAGCTCCTGGCTCCCAGGTTGAATGGTTCCTTTTAAAAAGTTTTTTTGGAGTGTTGGGCGGTCACTCATCTAAATTGGCACATTCTGTAGACTAGCATTTATAGAGCTGTTTTCCTTCTACGTTGTATTGTAAAAGGCTTACATTTACATTACAACTTGTAAAACTAATCTTTCGTGATGTTATTTTGGAAAACTTTTACAAATTGTATTGATAAGACCGTGCCCTGAATTCTTGGTGGGCTGTTGAATAGATTTGTACTTTTTTTTTTTTTTTTTTTTTTCAAAAATGCATTTCAGAAACGATTGTTCTTGAACTGTACGCAAGTAAAACAATAATTGCTGCTTTAGTGTCTAAATTACAAAGCACTCAGAGCCCATAAGTGTATGTAGATTTATGCTTTTCCATTTGTGACTGCTATTGTTATGATATAGGCTGGCAAATAAAAAATAAAAAAAAATTCTCGTACTACATTCAGCCAGCTAACATTGATTTTTAATAATCATTGTTACGTGGTTTAATGGTAATATAGGATAACTTTTACTATGTTCATGTATATCGTTAGGATTTGGGGTAGGGAATGGGCCTCAGCTGCCTGCCAGGAACTATTTCAGGCACATTTGTGCAATTGGCCAATTTAATAGTATATTGCTATTGCTCATTTGGTGAGCGTTTTGTACTGACAACCTGCTGCTTTTTTTTTTTTTTTTTTTTTTTTTTTTGACCAATCCCTAGTTTGAGCAATTATTGCCAAACCAATATTATTGCCTCCTAGAATGATTTGCTTTTGCTGTATTACTCATTTTTAAGTCACTGGATAAAATCATCTGCTAAATGAACAAATACAAATGTAAACCGTTATTGATCAATGTTTGTTCAAGAAATGCACTGGCCCCCATTGATCTTGTCTGTCCTATGCCACCTAATGAATCTTGATACCGCATGAAACTGAAGGATCATTTCAGTAGTGGCTGCATCTATATTTTCAAACTGGGTTTTTGGAGAGTGTGGGGCATATTGAGGACAACATGATTTGACCCTTCTGTCCCTTGTGCAGGATTCTTTTAATAAATTGGTTGCTAAAATAACAGGCAACATGTGCAAATTAATGAGACAATTCTTTCTTGATAAATTCCCCCTTCAGAGTAAAGACACCATGTGTACATACACCACAGTATATTCCTGCATATGCTTTTTGATTGATTGTTAAGCCCCTCTGAATGTGTAGGAGGTCTCCATGTTCATGCCATTTTCTATTGATTGAGTCAATGATGGAAGCAAAACAGATCAGCTTTTTGACAAATTATTTTTCACTCAATTTAAGAGAAATGTTGAAATGTGATGGAAAGTTGTGCCACTGTATGCCTTCGTTCTATTTTCAATTTCATGAGATTATGTAATGCACTGAGAGAAGAATAAAGACTGGTGACTGGTCTGTTCCCTCACTGCAGGGATATGCAGGAAGCCACACAGCAGCTCAAATTTGGGATAAATGGCTTTCTACTGGTGTTCAACAAAATCTGTTTCTGCATAACATAAACGTAGTGTTGAGCAATGGTTCTCAAACGGTTGTCCCCACTGGGTACACAACACACCTTTAAAAAATTACAGGATAAAAATTTTTTTTTTCTAATGTCTGATGTTGTTACATAGCCTTATGAAATATGACTTACAGTATTGCCCACATTTTTACTTCAGTGCAGGATGTCAATAGAAATGTTCTCTTTAGGTTTCACACTGATCTGTTTGAAAGCCACAATTTTAGTTTGTGCACAAAAAAAGTTGAAAAATTGAAAAAAGCTGAGATATTATTCGATTTGCTCTGAAACTGTGTGTGATTTCCTGAAGGAGAGTTTAAGGAGTGGGTTGTTTTTGACTCCGATATGCTGGATTCAGCACTGAATTTTGAGCATGGTATTGATAATGAAACCAGTCTGACAGAGCAGTTCCAAGCACTTCAAAAGAGAATGGATACGTTTTAAGATAACCCACAATATATAAGCTTAACTTACAAAATATATTAGGGTAATTGAATTTAATCAATTTAATATTTTTTTTAGATGCTACTCTAGAAGGGTCCTTCCAGAGACCAGCAAAATGGCCAATCAGTGGACTGATGAGGGACTTCCAAAACCATGATTTACAGGAATGTGGAGATTGATGAAAATATGGCATTATGTGTGAACTCATCGATGTTAAACTTGCTCTCAAAGTGCTAATGATGCTAAGAAAAATAGAGGGAACATTGGTGGTTTCTGTGTGGTATTTGGATGTTCAGATTTGATCAATGGTGATCATAGATCTCAGAACCATTGGTCTAGAGGAAGAGGAACAGGTATGAGAGGAAAAGAGAATATGCAAGAAAGACAATGACAGACAAGGCAGACACAGTGATGTTCATAAGCAGTACAGCTCCCTGAGGGTTTTAAAATAGTCACTCCTCCTCACTGCCAAGCACAATCACCCTGGCAGACTTAAAAAGCTTCATGTGAGCTCAAACTGTGGGAGCTGGAGACTCGCTGAATATAAATACACACTGTCAAGAGCAGGAGATGATTTGAAAGTAGTGGGAGATGATTTGACTGATAGTCAATGTTAAATTGTTGATTTAATCATTTCTCTTGCACCTACCTACACATGAGTACAGTTTCAAAACAGTTTCTACTGCTTTTTTGATTAGATGTTTTTCATGGAGCTCTAAATCAAAGTTTTTGAGATGCAAGTTATAAATCTGTCAATCAGAAACCTTGAGAGTACCGTATTTAAACGGCTGCCAGCATACCTCCCTCATTTACATGTATTTTTTGATTTTTTTGATCACCCCAACTAACCATTTTCATTCACAAAGTTTCAAGGCTCTTCATTGTGGACAGCAAGCAAAATAGTTTACCCTTTTCCATTGCTCCTGTAGAATATATGCCTTTATTACATGTCTCTCTGGAATATTTGATCGCAACTGACTATCCATTATATTATATACCATTATTTGTGTTGTTGCTAGGTGTTTGCTAACTGGCCCTTAAAGGGATGGTTCACCCAAATAGGAAAATTTTGTCATCATTTACACAAACTTGTGTTGGTCCAAACTTCTGGCAAGATTACTAATTCTAGAGGTGCATCATTAAATATTTGGTTTGGTGTGTGTCTTGATCAAGATCCAGCTTTGATTTATACAGATGACGCTGAAAAGGGGGGTATACACACATGTAAGTTGAGCTATCGCTGATTATCGTTTCACATAGTCGGGAGTGAAAGTGAGAAGAGGGCTTTTAATTATCAGAGACCCACAATGAGATAATCTGGAGGAGACAGTATCTTCTCTAATTTGACACTCATGAAAACTGTGGCTCCGATAAAGACCATGAACACAGTGTGTGTTAGATGGGGTAGAGAAAGAATGCTTAAGGGAGTGATTGAAGTGATGTTTGGATTAGCTTACTACTCTTATTATTGCTGCAGTATATAGTATGTAAACTGTCGATGTAAAAATACTTTCTCCTATCCCATCTTAATATGCAGAGAGAACTATAAGCCATTCTTTGATTGATTTTCCTTGGAAACTGTAAACGCTGTGTCTCTGTGGCGCTGTAAAAATATTGCTTTGTTTGTTGGAGCAGCCAACTGCCTGATGCAGCAACATTGGCAACCAATGGCATGAGTTTGAGGTGGGACAATCTGTTTGTTTAATCAACGGCAGACCTGTGCCATCTATCACATAGACCGCTGAACAAACTCAGGATTCCAGGATTGGGTTTAATTGGAGAAAACTCACCCAATCCAGTCAGGCTTCATTAGGGTTAAGTGGTATCAAGACTCATTATCAACTTTCTATATCAAGTCAGAGTTTGATCCAGTATGCATGCAAAGATGGCGCCACGGATGGCCGCCTCGCTATGGAGCGCTCCAGTTCTGTTTTTGTTTGTTTGACCTGTGTTTTTTTTATTTATTTACCAGAGACGAGCTGCTGAATATTTGGCAGCACACGCCAGACAAACTTTTACCAGTTTTTGATTATTTGGACATTCTGTTGGACATTTTAGTCAGAGGAGCAGCGGTGCTGTACAAGTGTGTTAAAAGACACAAACATGGGAAGCGAGCTGGCGTGCTGGTCAAGCTCCAACAGCGCGGCCAAGCATCCATCTAGCAAATCTCCACTCTCTTCCTAATAAAACGGACTAATTACTTCTCATCTGCAAAAATAAGGACTTTGCAAATTCTGCTGCATTGTGCTTCACGGAAACCTGGCTGAGTGAATCCATTCCGGACAGTGCATTACATCTACTGGGCTTCCAGCTGTTCAGAGCGGATTGCACCATGGAGTTAAAGAGGAAAAAAAGAGGTGGTAGAATGTGTTTTTACATCAACGAATATTGGTGTACTGATGTAACAATGCTGAAGAAGATGTGCTGTCCTAATTTAGAGGCGCTCTTCATAAACTGTAAGCCTTTCTACTTGCCACAGGAGTTTTCCTCGTGTATTCTTGTGAGTGTTTATATTCCACCGCACGTGTGTGTGAACGCAGCGCTGCAACAGCTGGCTGATCAGATCACAGACAAGAAACAGCTATATCTCACACGTGAACTGCCCAAATACAGACAGCTCATTACATGCCCCACCAGAGACAGAAATACACTGGATTGTTGCTACACAACAATAAAGGATGCATATCGCTCTGTCCCTAGAGCAGCTTTGGGACTCTCTGATCACTGTCTGGTTCACCTTCTTCCGATCTACAGGCAGAAACTAAAATCAGATAAACCTGTAGTAAGGACTATAAAGTGATGGACCAATGAAGCAGAGCTGGAACTAAAAGCCTTCTTTGACTGCACTGATTGGAGTGTTTTTGAGGCTGCAGACACTAATCTGGACAAGCTCACAGATATTGTGACATCATATATCAGTTTCTGTGAGGATATGTGCATTCCTGCTAGGACTTATTTAAAATACAACAATGACAAACCATGGTTTACAGCAAAACTCAGACATCTTCATCAGGCCAAAGAGGATGCTTACAGAAATGGGTATAAAATCTTGTACAATCAGGCCAAAAACAGACTGACAAAGGAGATTAGAGTAGCTAAAAGAAGCTATTCTGAAAAGCTGAAAAACCAGTTTTCAGCTAACGACCCTGCATCATTGTGGAGAGGCCTGAAAGACTTTACCAACTACAAGACACCATTCAACAACTGGCTGATGACCTGAATGTGTTTTACTCAGGCTTGGGGAGTAACAGATTACTTGTAACAGCATTAGGTAATCAGGATACAAAAATTAAGTTACTGTAATCCATTACAGTTAAATAAAACCCCATCATAATCAGATTACAGTTACATGTTTAAAAATGGGATTACTGTCAGGATTACAAATTTTAATTTCTGACAGAAGAAATAATGCATTTTCCTGGCATAAAGTGATACAGACAGCTGTTTGTTTAGAGTGAGAGATGGCTGAGATCATGGAGCTATAAAATACCTGGAGAGAGCTATCTGTTAGCATTCCCATTCTCTATGACTGTGTTTAGCTAGTGCAGGGTTCCCAGAAATCTAACGAAATGGAGGCTGCCATCATTCCTCATGGGCGCTCAGTTCCGGGATCGGGTGTCACGTGACTGATCACTCGTCAATGGGAACAGATAGGGAAAAATATAAATCAATTTCACGCTTTTAAGAGCCCTTCACAAACAATCCATCACCGGATGACGATGTGCTATAATGTAATGAAATAATTTAAATTGAAATGGTTCTTGGAAAAAAAATTATTTTGTCATAAAACACAGTTACTTTTGAATGGCTATCTATGGAGAAGCATGCATTTTGCCATCGGGTGGTGTGTTCCAGCATCTACCAGCAGGTGCTAACAGGGACCTGCTAACCAGCCAATTCCTGACCCTCTGGCTTAGATGCACACTCTCTTTGGGTTCTGTCTCATGACTCACTTGAGTCAGGAGCGCCTCCTACTGTCGCATACCTGTCTCACATCAGCACTCTGCTCTCAAGGCAAACAGCTGCTTCATCACAATTGCCACAGAAGAACATGCATTATTTTCTTGGAAATTTAAATGAGAAAAGCGAAACAACATTAAAGTTGAATTTATGCCTCCCAGCTGTGAAGATGCTCTCATTATCCAACGACCTGAGAATTTGAAGGTAATAAGAACCACACAGAAATCACATTAGCTAGGTTAGCTAAAATTAGTTAATATTAAAATGTGTTGAAATGAGTTAGCCTTAGTGCTCAAAGAAATCCGTGGCCCTCATCATTTGGCGGGAGCAGGAATAGCTGCCAATACTGATATAGAAATCCCCTGGTTTGCATGGTTGCAAATGCGAAATGTACTATATTAGCCAGGACATCCTGTATGTTGTTCCGTTCCATACTGAAGCTGAAAGAAATTACACCTCCCCCAGGTGAACGGTAATTAAACCTTCATCATTTAAGAAAAAAAGTTTTGAATACAACAACAATACAAAAATCAACTGAAACAATACCTCTGGAAAACCTGCTATGACTTTCCTTTTTCACCTCTCATGATTTTGCATCCCTGATCATTATTAACAAATCCAAATTGTACATATAAATACCAGCTTAATTGAAAATGTGTTTTAAGTTCTTAGGAATGAAAGTTCAAAGAAGAATTTATCTGATTTTGATAAATTATTGTTGAGAACAGTTAAAATGTCTGGGTGAATGTTCAACACTTACAGTAATTAGGAATAAGTAACTGAAAAGACACACTAAACGTTTGAGACGAGGAGGAGGGCGTGGCCGTGCAGTGAGGGTGCGCTGAGTCAACTAATCAGCGGGAGAGAGGGTTAAGGGAAGCCGGAGACGCCAGTTCGAGAGAGAGAGAGCCACATGCAGCTGGTGTGTGTGTGTGTGTGTGTTCATTTGTGTTACTTTACCCCGTTACAACGTTTAAATCTGTTTTGATCTATTCTTTAGAAGTAGATTTTGTTTTCTTTTTGGAATCAAAACTTCTTTCCCCTATAAAATCCTCCTTAAACAGAAACATAACCATAGAAATCAGCCATAAACTGTTAGCTGGTGATGTTTGACTTTGGATCATAAACAAGCAGAGGAAAGACAACTCTCCAGCATTTAATTATGACAATAATAACAATGATGATAACATATGATCTACATATTGAATACAGTCTGAAGTTAATGAATAGTGCAAATTACAGTTGCCTATACACACTAACTGCAATACATGGTAGAATTACATTTTGCAGTGTTTTTGAATCTGAGATATATCCTGTCAGATTTAATGTTAGCCAAGTCACAATTCAGTGCATCTGTTCTGATTATATTTGCTTTATGAGAATTTTTCTTTTTCTGTAGCAGATAGAGAACTCACCTGAATTCTTCAGTTGTTCTATATTAACAGCTCATTTTCGGTTTTCTTGGTAGGATGCAGTGTCCATGTTTCTTTTCCTTAGATATAATAAAAGCTACAACATTACTCATAATATTACTCAAACATGTTCTGTTTGCATTCAAGGCAAAATTTTAAGTTTTAGAGATCATATTGATTTTATCTTGACTTTAAATACATATGTGCCCTTGTGGTTATCCAAAAGTAACAAAAAGGTAATCTGATTACATTTCTTTCACAATTCTGTAATTGGATTACATTACTGACTGAATTCATTGTTAAGTAATCAGTAATCTGTAACGATTACATTAAAAAGTAACCCTCCGTACCCTGGTTTTACTGTCGATTTGAAAAAACCCAGTCACACACCCCACACCTGCTCCGACCTTCACAGCACACAAACATTAACATTTTAGGTTTATTTGGTCATAGATATTTTATGGCCAGTGTGAGAAAATTTTCAGGAGAAAATGAAAGTGTCTTTAGATAAAATGCAAGACTGCCAAAAATATATTTCTCACAAATAAATAATTATCATATACAGCTGATCTTTGAAGTGCACTTTACATTTTAGCAAGAGATACAGGGGGAGCAGTAACGCCGCTCCCTATATGCATATTACGCATTCTGCCTAGGGCACCAACTCCCTAGGGGGCACCAGAAACTCCACCGGCTGCCCTTCCTCACACGTTATACATTAGTGAAGGACCAATAGCATTCTTGGAACACAGACGATCACCACACAGTGGGACAAAGTTGTGAAATTTTAAATAATACCAAGCGATAGAAAGTCAGATTTTTAAAATTTAATTGTTTAGTATGTTTCCAGGAGTGTTGGTTATTCATCTTTTTGAGACGTTACAGACATTGGAACAATGTGTATTGAGAAAAGCACAAATCATAATCTATACAAATAAAAATGGTTTGACTTGAGTTGACTTTTATGTTACAATGTTTTTCCTACTTTGGCAACAAAATCTCAATGTCACATTTGCACTGTCAAACAAACAAGTGATAGCCAGTGCTGAAGCATTTTACCAATCAGAAATTAGCATAAATAATTTAGAATAAAAGTAATGGCCAGCATCGTCCAATTACCGCCAACCATGTTAAAATAAAATTATACATTATAAATTCTGAATCTAAATACTGATTATCATTGTCCCATGTCTGCCAAACATGTTGAGTGGTCCAAACATCATCTGCAGCCTGAAACTGTACTTTTGGTCAGATGTTAGTTGTGAATGCACTTGACTGCATAGGAAAGCTACAGTATGCTCCCTTACTCCCTATTTAGTGAATGACTTAAAGGGATAGTTCACCCAGAAATGAAAATTCTCTCATCATTTACTCACCCTCATGCCATCACAGATGTGTATGACTTTCTTTCTGTTGCTGAACACATACAAAGATGTTTAGAAGAATATTTCAGCTCTGTAGGTCCTCACAATGCTAGTGAATGGGTGCCAAAAAATTTGAAGCTCCAAAATGCACATAAACACAGCACAAAAATAATCCATAAGATTCCAGTGGTTAAATCTATATCCTCTGAAGTGATATGATAGGTGTGGGTGATAAACAGTTCAATATTTAGGTCCTTCTTCTTTTGTTTTTGGTGAATTGCAGTCTTTATGCATATCGCCCCCTACTGGGCAGGGAGGAGAATTTATTGTAAAAAAAGGACTTAAATATTGATCTGTTTCTCACCCACACCTACCATATCGCTTCAGAACATATCGATTTAACCACTGGAGTCTTTTGGATTACTTTTCTGCTGACTTTGTGTGCATTTTGGATCTTCAAAATTTTGGCATCCATTCACTTGCATTGTATGGACCTACAGAGCTAAAATATTCTTCTAAAAATCTTTGCTTGTGTTCTGCAGAAGAAAGAAAGTCATGCACATCTGTGATGGAATGAGGGTGAGTAAATGATGAGAGAATTTTCTTTTTTGGGTGAACTATCCCTTTAATCTCCAGTGTGCTGTCTGTCTGCACTGGTCTCAGAACAGTTCGAAATGCACCTTATTTTCATCCTTACTCCATATAAAGCCTCTGGAGGCTTTCACAATGTGAAAATGCACAGTAAATATAGGATTTCTAATGAAAAACTATAGCGCTATTGTCCACTATAGTGGTCATTGTGTTTAATAGCCTGGCGTTTCGCAATAAATCACTCAAATATAGCGAAGACAAAACACAGTGTTCACACAGAAGGACGCGGGGTCGCACAAGGATACAGTATATACTGCGCAGTATTCAGTAAGTAGTATGTTAGTGTGCCATTCTGAACATAGGCAGTATTGTCTACATTAATTATGTTCTTTTCATTTCCTCTTTATTTTGAAATCCGCTTTTATTTTGATCCTATAACGTAGCGTTATCCATAGCAATGCCCCCGGTGTAGAAACGACACAGAGGTGAAGTGGAAAAATCAGCTCATTTCGGTTCATGGAGCAGTTCTGCCTCTCACCATCACTAGTCCAGCACATTCATTCAGGCTTGCCTTCACATGCCCAAGGAAACTCCAGAGGCATCCAAATGTTGCGGATCATCTGTCCAAATTTACTACGTTCTCTCGCCCTCACGCACACATGCAAACTCTTCCATATGTATCAGAAGTCTTACTGTACATTGACTCAAGGGTGTCATGCACCTGTTTCTGACGGGGCACCAGTGGTAGTCCTGGCACACACTTGGAAAGATAAGCTTTTGCTAATGCTGATGATCTCAAAATGTCCAAATATCTGCCGATATAACAATCTATGACTAATTTAATGACACAAAGTGGGTGTGACATTTTTGGTAATCGACTAATCAGGCAAGGTTCTCAGACAATGTGACAATCTCAAAATGGTCAAATATAAACAAATTAAAATGTAAGTTTATCACTAGTTTTAAACAGCTTAACTTCATTGTCTTTCTTTCTCCACAGTTTAGCGCTGCATCCAGAGCGAGTGCTGGTGGCCACAGGACAGGTGGGCAAGGAGCCTTATATCTGTGTGTGGGACTCCTACACTGTACAGACAGTGTCCATACTGAAGGACATGCATACACACGGTATCGCCTGTCTTGCCTTCAACCTAGACGGTCAGGTGAGTGCTGTGAGCAATATAAAATATGGCAATAAGAAAGATGTATCTTTATACCAAGGTGTTAAAGAATAGCAAATTATCTTGTCATATTCCCACATGACTTTCTTTCGGCTGTGGAACACAAAGGGAGAAGTTTTGAAGAATGTACTGGGATCTGTTTCCCAAAAGCATCGTAAGCCTAAGTAGATCGTAATAACCATTGGAGCCATTGGTCTCTACGATCAACTTAAGCTTGCGATGCTTTTGGGAAACACAGCCCTGGTCGTTTTTCCATGCAATTACATCAAATGGGGCCTAGAGACAAAAGCACAAAAAAAATGGTCCATATGGCATATGTGCTATATTCCCAGTCTTCTGAAGTCATACAATAGCTTTGTGAGAGGAACAGACTGAAATCGTCTCCTCCAGTGAGCTGTTAACTTGCTGCTGTTAACTTGAGTCAGTGAGTTGAACTCGAGAACCAGATCAGTTCAATTTAAGAATGAATCATTAAGACTGGTTTATGAACCAGATCAACTGATTCACTGAAAAGATCCTACTAAAAAAAAAAACCTTCGTTCATGATTCGGACATCACTACTTCTCTCATTAACATAGCAAAGAGTTAGAACAGATGTCAAGATTTTCAGTGAATAACAATTTAAATTTGATCTGCTCCTCACACAGAGCTATCAAATGAATCCAGAAGACTTGGAATACAGTGCAAGAGTTGTATGGACTTCATTTAAAGGTGCACTCAGTAATTTTTTCCTCATTAAAAAAGTTTTACTCCTAAAGAAATTAAATGCAGTTTTGAAACATATTTATATAATCATGATGACTCACATGAGATGAGGACTATAGTCATATCAGTAACCTTATAAAAGCTGTTTTATTGTACATGGAGAGGGTCTCCTCATGGGGGCTTCCATGTTAGAATCACATGACCAGCCGAAAACTACTCGCTTAATCTCAGTAACTTCCCTGTTATTAGACACTTTCACTTGTGAATTAAATTAATCATGGCTGACTGTGAATAGTGAATTTCTTCAAAAGCATCTTTAACTGAAAACTATTGCGTTTGAATGATGCTGCATCCACGCCCCTATTTGTCAGTGTTAGTATAAGGCAACATGAATAAAAACTGACTGAGTGCACCTTTAAGGCAATTTGATAGTGCATTTGAGTCATTTTCTAAGCTTGAAAGACCTCCAAAAATGACCAGTGCAGTCTTCAGAATTTCTGCTTTTATGTTTCATGAGATAAAGAAAGACATACAGGTTATAACGACACGAGGGTGAGTAAATAATGACAGTATTTTCATTTCTGGGTAAACTATTCCTTTAACATTGTTAACTTCTCTCAGCATGAGAGTGTCTCTGGAAAGGTTCTGTGAAGCTGATTTTTAGTTGTTGAAAGTCACATCTGTGAAAACACCAACGGTGTGACTCCCGCAGTGTGCCAGTATGTGTGAGACTGTATTACTGTGTTTCTGTCGCAGTTGCTGGTTGTCACGAGACAGAAACACCAACATACTTCATCCTCAAATGACAAAATCAGGGAGCGTAGCCAAACGTTTCCTGTTTGAAACTGACAAAACGTGCAGTTTGACAGTTGCTAAATGCTAATGGCTTTAGAAGCTTCTATCATATACTTAAATGTGTTGCTGCTCTTGCAGGATGGCTACTGGCAGTTTTATTGACATTGGTCATTAATTTTCAAGGCTTTTTACAAAGCTATCGACACAGTGCACTTAGCAAGAATTGCCCCATGCAGCTCAAGTCAAGCAGTGTTTTATAGCTCAATAGCTGCAGGGAGCACATGGACCTCAACCAGCCTGGTTTGATCTGAAGCACTCTTATTGTGCTGTGTCACATACACACTGGGCGCAGTGTGACACTTTCATTTTGAATGTGAAAAATGTAATTCTTAACAATAGCACAACAAAAGACCAAAGCAGACAAGCGTTGGGCTAGATGGTAGATTGATCAAAAGCTCTCCACCTCACTAGAGATGATAGAGAGATATGTGACACAGCACCATGAAGTACCATCAATTTTGTGTTGTTCTGTTCACAATTTCGAATTATTCTTGGATACCAGCAGGTCTCATAAACAACCAGTATTCTTTTTTGTCCCTGGCTGCTCAATAAAATAGCTTTCCTTGTAGCTCTCATTAGACAAACACTGTTAGTCAAGCCAAAATTTTGATGGCATTACAGTTGATGCTTATTGAAGCTTTTTCTTGCCAAGAACCGTCTGTCCCGATATGACAAAGGGGCTGTCCAACTGACATTTTAAACCTTCATTCAAACTTTCATTTTACATGACATTTAAGGGTGGGCAATAGATTGTGCATCAAAAGTGATGAGGTTTGGCAAGCATATCACTACTTGCAGCTACCTACCACAAACAAGAAATATAAGAAACTTTGGGCAATTTCCTGTCCCAAGGATTGATTTTTATTCAAATGAACAGATTTGTACCATACCTTCTTCATTTCTTTTTGTTACTTTTATATGCCTTTTATGTATAGATTTTATTGTTTTAGCCTTGTCCCTGACCCATACTTAATTAAATAAATATTAAACTATAAACAAAGTCCATTAACAAAATGCAAATTATGACATATTTAAAACTATGATAATATAAACAAAAAGTGAAATAAACCTTTTCAATATTTGTGGGGTTTTCACCAATTTCAACTGTCCAGCAGTTGTGGTGTCATTTTCCACCACACCAAACAATTTTGCTCCTAATATACAATATATATATATATATATATATATATATATATATATATATATATATATAGTACTGTGCAAAAAGTACTTGTTTCACAAGAACATTTGTCTTCAAACAGTAATATATACAATTATATGTTTATATATTCTGCCTTTAGTGTATCAGTAGGAAATATCAATTTTAGATTTCAGCATGCCCTTTACAAATAGAATTCAATAGAAGAACATGGAGCCCTACAACAGATGGTACAGCCCCCACAGAGCCCGTATCTCAACATCATTGAGTCAGTCTGGGATTACATGAAGAGACAGACACAACTGAGACAGCTGAAATAGATAGAAGAACTGTGGTGAATTCTCCAAGAAGCTTGGAACATCCTATCTGCCAACAACCAAGAAAAACTGTGTCCAGGTGTACCTAGGAGAATTGGTGCCGTTTTGAATGCAAAGGTGGTCACACCGAATATTGATTTAGCTTTTTTTTTTTTTTTTTTTTTTATGTTTCTGGACTTTGTATGACTAATTGAATAATGAAAACTATTTATGGCATTATTTTTGAAGACATCCTCACTAAGCAACATTTTATTCAAGCGCCTAAAACTTTTGCACAGTACTGTGTGTATATATATATATATATATATATACACACTACCGGTCAAAAGTTTTGAAACACTTACTCATTCTTTATTATAATTTTTTTTCACATTTTAGAATAATAGTAAAGTCATTAAAACTATGGAATAACATAAATGGAACTATGGAAATTATGTTGTGACTAAACAAAATCCAAAATAAATCAAAACTGTGTTATATTTTAGCATCTTCAAAGTAGTCACCCTTTGCCTAGAATTTGCAGACATGTACTCTTGACATTTTCTCAACCAACTTCTTGAGGTATCACCCAGGGATGCTTTTTAAACAGTATTGAAGGAGTTCCCATCTATGTTGGGCACTTATTGGCTGCTTTTCTTTATTATTTGGTCCAAGTCATCAATTTCAAAAAAGTTTTTTATTTTTTATTTTTTATTAAATTTTTGTTTTATAATGAAATAAATTAATATGTTGGCACAATTATATTTTTGTCTACAAAACTAATTTCAAACATTTAAGCATACGCCTTCAGATCAAAAGATTTTTAAGATCATGAGAAACATTTCAGTCAAGTGTTTCAAAACTTTTGACCGGTAGTGTGTATATATATATACTGTATATATCTAATATATATATATTTTATTTATTTGTTTCTTCTTCAAAAAGTTAGACAAGTGATGCTTGAAAACCCCCAAATAAAATTCAAGGTGAGACAATAAAATATATTTTCACACTTTATATATGTATATAAAGTGTGAAAATATAATTTTATTGTGTGTATTTAGGATAAATAAAATATTTGCTATGAAATTAACCTTAGCCTTAGCAAGACAAAGCAGTAGGACATTTTATTCCAAAAATGTAAAAAATTAAATTTTCACCGTGATAGCAATTTCAGAACTTTAAGAAGTAATGACAAAAATGACATAAATCTCCTGTGAAGCATGTACATACACTGTTGGACATTGTTGGTAGACAAATGTAAAAAATGGATCACACTGTGAACATTTTTTTAACAAGACTTTACTTCAAGTAAATCAGCACCAATTTTTTTTTTTTTCACTTTGAGCACAAGAAACAATCATATTGTGCTGTGTCACGTTAACTGTGGGCATAGTGACACTTTCAGTGTAAATGTAAACTATAACATCATTGTAGAACAAAAGGCCAAACTAGACAGGAGTTAGATGGTCTATTGATCAAAAGCTCTTCACCTCACTGAAGAAGATGGAGAGATATAACTGCTCGCATTGCAGAAGAAAAATCGTTGCTTTGAGATCGACATTTCATTCCTTACACTCACCTTTTCAGAGCGAATTCACCCTCACCCCCCACCCCAGCAGAACTGAGAATGTGATTTGCAGAGAGTTTCAACAGGAAATTGGACCTCATAGTTTTTTTTTTTAAGTGACAGATGAAACAGGAAGAAGGTGGCGATTCGACATCCATAAGACCCAGAGAAACATTCTCCTTGAATTCTACCAAGGTTTAGCATCTTGTAATTAACTGAAGGCGCTCCGCTTTAGCCTGAGTCAGTGTGGTGCAGCCATTAGAACTTTGAAGTTGCTGGAGCATCAGGTTTAATAGGACAGAGGTGGAAAACAACATGTTTACTTCAAAGGGATGCTGAACTAATGAGGTCCCTTCAACAAACAACATTTTTAAAGATTACAGATGTCTGGTGCATAGTTTGATGGAAATTGCCGTTTCGTGAAGCTGTTGGTACTTTAGTTTAAGTAGTTAGTGTTAACTATTGTAGATGTACATACTTAAATGTTTTGTATGATGTTAAAGATTAAAGGAATATTTCACCAACAAATGAAAATTCTCATCATTTACTCACCCTCATTCCATCCCCGATGTGTATGACTTTCTTTCTTTCTTTTGCTGAACACATACAAAGATTTTGAGAAGAATATCTCAGGTCTGTTGGTCCATTCAATGCAAGTTAATGGTGACCAGAACTTTGAAGTGTCAAAAAGCATATAAAGGCAGCAAAACAGTAAATCAACATGACTCCAGTGGTAAAATCCATGTGTTCAGAACCGATATGATAGGTGTTGGTGAGAAACAGATTCAAGTCTATCTCTGTATTCAAACAGCCCTACTAAGCGCTCTTCTTTCTTAAGAGCTCTTCTTCTTTTGTTATTGGCAATTTGCATTCTTTGTACAAATCGCCATCTACTGGGCAGGATTTATATTTTCAAATATTGATCTGTTTCTCACCCACACCTATCATATCCCTTATAAAGATATGTATTGAACCACTGTGGTCGTAATGATATCTTTTATGCTGCCTTTTTTGGAGCTTCAAAGTTCTGGTCACCATTCTCTTGCATTGTATGGCCCTACAGAGCTGAGATATTCTTCTAAAAATCTTTATTTGTGTTCAGCAGAAGAAACAAAGTCATACACATCTGGGATGGCATGAGAGTGAGTAAATGATGAGAGAATTTTCATTTTGGGGTGAGCTTTCTCTATCAAATTTTCAATCAACATAACCTACCCTAAACCTGAAACCTTAAATCTAAAAAATAGTGTCATAAAAAGCAAATGTGACATGAAAAATGCAATAGCTGAAGCAGCCATGTCATTTAATGGTGCTTCCATGACACTTTCAACTCATGCTTTGACTCTGGCATGCTCTCCTGGACTCGTACCCCAGTCCCCTGCATTACAAGTGTAACACTCTGTCAGTTCTGCTACTGCACAATGTGAAAAATGTAGTAGGTATGTAATGCAAATGTTAAAATGTAGACTTTTAAGTCATGCACTATAGTAAAAGTGTTTTGATGTCATAAGATAGCATTGTGTGAGGAACCGGGTGGAAAGTGTTTATGCCCCATTATAATCTGCCCTTTTGTTCATGAATTGTACACAAACTTTCATGGCTTATTGCTTCATTTGAACATTTTTATTGTTTTGCTTCTTATTCTTTTGCAGTGTTTGGTGTCTGTGGGTTTGGATTCAAAGAACACAATCTGTGTTTGGGACTGGAGACGGGGGAAAGTTCTGGCTGCTGCTCCTGGTCATACGGACAGGGTAAGAACACACATACATCAATAGACAAGGTAGACAGGCACTGAAATGTTTCTTTTATCCTCTAATTATTTATTTGCCTGTCTTCAGATATTTAGTTTCACTACATTGTGTATATACGCAGACCCTGCTGGAATCTGCATACTTTTTCTCCACATTTTCTCTGCTGATTTCTTTCTCTCATTTGTAAAGATATTTGACATATCATGGGACCTGTATCAGCAAAGCAAGCTGGTGAGCTGTGGAGTCAAACATATCAAGGTACTGCCTATTCTCTACTCTATTTGTGAATGATCAAATAATAACTATGACAACATGTGTGTCTTGCCTCGTTTCGAATATAGAAATCACAGTTGATTGTTTGGAAGGGAAAGTTTGTATTGAAATGCTCGAGTGTTAATGCTGTCTGCGGAAAATTTCTTAATGTCTCAGAAGATATTCAGGGATGAATTCACTAAACAGTTTTTGTAGCACAAAAACCTGCATCTAATTTACCAACCACCCACAGTTCAGTTTAACCAGAGTCTGCGGTGAAACAGCACTGTGGTGTAAATATTTGAACTAAGTCATTCTTTTCAGTGCAAGCATGTCGCCTTTATATGTGAATTATGGATGTTTTAGATTGCATCTAAATGCAGCCCTATTTTGCTGGTACAATTAATATTGCGCCATTAACGCCCGAGGAAAGCAGGCGGTAAACTGAATTTCATTAAGAAGTGTTTGTTTACAATTTCTAGTGACCATGGCAGCAGTAATTTCATCTAATGATGGAGAAGAGCGTTATAAACGGGCAGACATCCACATGCACAGTGTAGTCGAGCACAATTTACTCGTAAAGTATGCAAGATTGTGGCAGTCTGCTGCATCCTCAACAACCAAACATTCAGAACGACCCACAACATTATGAATTGTGCTTTGCAAATTGTTGGCCTTTTTTGTGCTGTTAACTGATTTGCATAATTCCCTGGTACTGAAAATGGTTCAAGGACAGAATTTTTTGCAGAACGTAACCAAAAATGGGAACAAAGTCCCTGAGTAAAAACATTATTTTTAAATGCTGATAACCGGTTAATAACAGGTTAATTTTGTTCTGATAATTTTTTCATGAAACCAAAGTCCAAAGGGATTATCGCAGTAAATTTTCAGAATAACACCACTTCCTGTTGCTGGAAAAAAATTAGACTTCTCTCTTTTTACTAGAACATAAGCATGCGCTTTGATCCTGAAGGAAACTGCTGCGTCACACATTTCTTTGCCTAATTGAACAATGTGGATGTAGATATATTTGTGATGCGTCAATACAGATTTGATGCTGATAGGTTTTGACTGAGAAGCAGATCTATAATTAAAATGTAATTATCCATACAGTTAATTTTTTTAATTAGGCCTTACTTTTGTAATAATGTTATGTTTCATATGACTTATTAAGAGCATTGCGTGTGTGCTCCCTTCTGTTTTACCCAAATGTTGGTTATAAAATCAGTATAAAGTTGATTCAGGACTTTATTAGCTCCAGTAGAACACGGTCTGTGTATGCACTCACTGTGGGTACACCAAGGTTTAAAAAAAAAATAATAATAATAACTGGCCTTGCACAAGGTGACATTTAGTCCAAAACGTGCCCACGCAGTGTGTACATGCAGGAGAGATAGATTCAGGCTATTGATTGATTTTAGTTGGCCAGATGTGTATTTAAAATTTTTGGGGGGATTGTAAGACTTCTCAGTGAAAGGAGGCGGCGAGAAGCAGATTTCCTGGTTCAGGTAAGCGTTTTATTCTCCTCACTGCAGCAAATACACTCTTTCAGGGCTTTCACACTGTTCAATAATCCACTCTAAAAATAAACAAACTACTTTACAATAGTAAACTCTCAGCTTCGTAATAATAAACTCTTGACTTCACAATAGGGTCTCTGATGCCCATGCTCTCTCTCGTCTATTTGCGGTCTGGCTCTATTTATGCCGCTCTCCCCGTGCTCACTGAAATTAGAGACAGGTGTTAGACATAATTTAGCTCAGGTGTAAGCGCCCTTACCGCTTTCTCTCTCTCCGGAGAGATGCTTGACCATGCCCCCGCTGCCACAGGGATGATTTATATTAAGAATGCATTTATTGAAAATATGTTATTTTATATTGGCTACTGTATACTATTCTTGTTATTATTTCCATGCTGACAATGCACCCAATGGTAAAAACATTTTATCAGTTATTTTAGCTAATTTTGGGTGAGGCAAGTAGCTTATTTTGAGCTTGTTTTTCCAGATCAGGTCGCTTGTTTCTCTTGTGAGATCTGGCTACACAGCAACTAGTATATCATCCAGCCATAGCACAGAGCACTGTCATTTTAAAAAGAACGTTATTAACCGTTCCTTTATTTCGTTCAAACCGGTAACCATTTGGAAAGGAGGCTGTGGAATGCCGGAACTGGAATAAAAAAATACGGTTTCTGCTCAGAACAAACTGGAAAGGAAAAACATTTTGGTTTTAGTCCCTGATTAGTAAACTTGGTTCTTAAACAATGCAGACAGTGTATGCAAATGAACCATGCTATCAGTAGGTGCATTTAATTCTTAAAGGAATAGTTCGTCTGAAAATGAAAATTATTTACTCACCCTTATGCAATCCCAGATGTGTATGACTTTCTCTCTTCTTAAAATATTACTCCTCTTTCACTGTACATCTTATCATCACTGCAAGGTCTAGTGGCCCATCAACAACAAGAAAAAAATAATACAACAAAATGTTTATATCCGCCTAAAACTGTGGGACTCAAAGCCTAGACAAGGCCCCTTCAATAGGGCCCTGTGACTGTGAGGGCCCCCAGCCATCTTATAGGGCCCCTTTACCTCCCTGTTTCTAATTACATTTTTTTGAGCCACTCTTTAACAGCGCTCGTATTTGTATGACTTGCATGATTTGCATGATGCATGACTTTCTAAAGCCTCTATATCATCAATATGATCAAGACTTTGCTGAAAAAACTGTTGTATGCAGTGTACTAGATGTCTTCTGCCTCCTGGTGAAAGTGGAAGTAGAAGACCTTGTAATGTTATTTCAAAAATGGCTGCCTTCGTGTTGAGATGCACTTATCTTTTTGATGTGAATTTTTTTCTGATTTTGATAGAGTAAAAGTAACAATAATGTTTAAATTGCTACTGATATTTCGAATTGAATATTTACTGAATTGAAGCAACGTGTTCTAACTTTTTTGTGCATTATTTAATAAAAAAAATCATGTTGAAAATGTGTGTATAAAATGGGTTACAACAGAGTTTTGAGGTATATCTCTTAATCATCATTACATTACATCAGGGGTCGGAAACATATGGCACGCATGCCAGCATTGGCACGTGGAGGGGTAATCACTGGTCCGCCAGCAACGGTGAGAGCAGAGTAGACTGTTTTATTCATATGAAATTCCGCACCTGCTTTCCAATCTACATCTTGATGTAATCCTTCCTCATGATCACGCAGCATGTTTTCATGAGCTGAATGGGAGGCTAAACAAAAAAGTTCAAATGTGATGAGAATGCAGCATACCCAACAGACTCGTGCAGCGCGTGCAAGCCATTCGCACATCACAAGCCGGTTTCTTTTTGCTTTCAGAACAACACGTGATGTAATAAGGAAAACACCACTATTAATCCTTGAGATTTCCAACCCAGCATACAGGTACACCCTCCTAAAACCATGGTCACACTCAAAATTACATTAAACGATTAAAAGAGAAAATGTAAACCCACATCGTGGGTTCAAAAATATATTCAAAATATAAATTAAACCTGGAAATAAAGTTTTAGGATTTTGCAGGTGTGATTCACCGAAAAGGGCTAAAGAGTTGATCGGCTCGTGATGCGTGAATGGCTTGCATGAACAGCGCGAGTCTCGTCACACTTTAATAGTTTTTAGTCTCCCATTCAGCTGATGAAAACACACTGCGTGATCATGATGAAGGATTACATCAAGATGTAAACTGGAATGCAGGTGCTAAAAATGTCATATAAATAAAATAGCTTGCTCCTCTCTCGCTGTTGCTTACGTGCTAGTGATTACTTGATTACAATGAATTTCTTATATTAATAAGAAATATTTAAGATTCCACACAATTTCGTGATCAGTAATCAAATAAGCATATTTGTGACATTAACTGTGTTAACTCATTTTGTACAAAAGGACAGATTTTCTTTCAATAAAGCACTTTAGATGCTCTGTGAAATTTCACATGCAGGATCATGATTATATCATAATCATTGGGTTTTGCACAAAATTTCCACTCAGACTGTTATGCTGATAATATCATATGTAATGAGAAATAAACTATTACATTCGAAAAATGCAAAATAGAGACATTTTCACAAATGGACTCATACTTCGGAATATTTTGGCACAGCCATTGACCAGGAAAATAAAAAATAGCACTCCATGTCAAAAAGGTTGCCGACTTCTGCATCACATCCATGCTCACAACAATAAAAAAAAAAAAACAAGCTTTGAAAATACTGACATAAAATTTTATAAGATATATTTAAAGTGTGAACAGCTAGTTATTTTACAAATGCAGCTTGCTCTGTCATTATAAAGATCTCATGATTTTATATTACAAGCTATTATGATGCTATTTTACTATAACCTCCTGAGACAGCAAACGTCAATATAGTGTTTGGTATATAAAAAACATAATATTGTATTTGATGTGCTGAATTGTAATGTCATACATTTCTATAGAGCAAGGAGAGGACGTTATCATGGCCAAAACTCACTAATATTTGGAATCCTAGGATGTTCTCTAAACATGCTATATCTGCATGTTTGCCCTACATTATAAACAAATAACTTGGCCTAGGTGGTTAGGGAAAATAAAATATTGATATTTTATTTTCAAACCAAAGTGTGTGAAAAAGTATTGATTAAACTAGATACGTAAAGTTTGTCAAGACAAACTATTATCTTGGTTTGACAAAACCAAAGTTTATATAGTTTTGTATAGTTAGAAGTTGGACATTTTTACAGGTCTTAAAGTTTTGAGCATTCCCTAACAAACTCAGCTCATTTGAACATTCTGTCAACGTAGTCTTGGGGATTTGTGGCCACTTTGAAACAAATATGATGCCTTCGCACGGCACTTGGTTGGGATTAATAATAATGGTAGCCAAGCTGTAGGGTCGTTCCAAACAGAATTTCCAATCAAATAAAATGACCAGTACTTTTGAGCCCCACACCTTTCAGCCCTCCACAGCTCCCAAGTGGAGAGTGAAGTATCTTAAGGAAACAGGGATGATCACTTCTTATTTGAAATCACTCCATAATTCAGATGAGTAAGTATAGATATAGCAGCACGAGACAGAACTGCCCAAAGAGTTTGTTGGTTGTAGCTTAAAAAAGTTGGAAATTTACAGTTCCATTATATAGCCTTTAAACATAAGCAATAAAGCAGTGTGTATATTGGAGATCATTTTAAATCACATTTTAGCTTTTTAAAAATTTACAAATTCTTCATTCTAGCAATAATATGATGTCAGGAAATTGCATATGGTATCATAATGCAGGTATTAATAATGTATTATTGTCCCTTTAAATTAGGCCTGTTTACACATTTATCACACATTTTGTTACATGCTTGTTTTTGTATTCATAATTTGCAGTATTTACATTGAGTTTACATTGATATGTATAACAAGCACTAAAATGGTATACTGTCTCTTTAGGAACAGTGCCTGCTCAGCAAACGTGTTTCAGTTGAGCATTTATTTTTTTTTTTTTTACCACATCTGCCCTAGGTGTGATTAGAATTAATCTGACTGTAAATAACAGAAAGAGTATAAAAAGAGACTTAAATCAATGAAAATGGATTGTGTGGATCTTAACTTTAAAAGACAATTCAATCTAGAAGAAAATTGGCCCCAGGGCCCTCACTATTCATAATCCGCCGCTGAGTATATTCAATAAGACAACAGTACACACACTATAAAACATTTTTGTCAAGTAACCCTACACATTCTTGGCCTGTTTAATAAGTTCATTTTCATAATATTTTCTTTAAATAAGGACAATATTGCACAATACACAAACTGTACCTACATAACACAATTTCTCTCTCACTATTCTTTCCTCAGAGGAATGAATACTCACTGTGCATCCTCTATATTTCTTTCAGTATTTGTCTCTCTTACTATATCTCTCACTCTCTGGTTTAAGCCACCTCTTCATGTGCTGTAGTCAGACCAGTGTAGCAGTTTCCCCATATACAGTTGAATCAGAAGTTTACATACACTTAGGTTGACGTCATTAAAACTCATTTTTTTAACCACTTCACAGATTTCATATTAGCAAACTATAGTTTTGGCAAGTCGTTTAGGACATCTACTTTGTGCATGACATGAGAAATTTTTTTCCATCAATTGTTTACAGACAGATTGTTTCACTTTTAATTGACTAAATCACAATTCCACTGGGTCAGAAGTTTACATACACTAAGTTAACTGTGCCTTTAAGCAGCTTGGAAAATTCCAAAAAATTATGTCAAGCTTAATTTAGCTTCTGATTGACTAATTGGAGTCAGCTGGAGGTGTACCTGTGGATGTATTTTAAGGCCTACCTTCAAACTCAGTGCCTCTTTGCTTGACATCATGGGAAATCAAAAGAAATCAGCTAAGACCTCAGAAAAAAAAATTGAGGACCGCCACAAGTCTGGTTCATCCTTGGGAGCAATTTCCAAATGCCTGAAGGTACCACGTTCATCTGTACAAACAATAGTATGCAAGTATAAACACCATGGGACCACGGAGCCATCATACCGCTCAGGAAGGAGATGCATTCTGGCTCCTAGGAATGAATGTAGTTTGGTGCGAAAAGTGCAAATCAATCCCAGAACAACAGCAAAGGACCTTGTGAAGATGCTGGAGGAAACAGGTAGACAAGTATCTATATCCACAGTAAAACAAGTCCTATATCGACATAACCTGAAAGGCTGCTCAGCAAGGAAGAAGCCACTGCTCCAAAACTGCCATAAAAAAGCCAGACTACAGTTTGCAAGTGCACATGGGGACAAAGATCTTACTTTTTGGAGAAATGTCCTCTGGTCTGATGAAACAATAATTGAACTGTTTGGGCATAATGACATCGTTATGTTTGGAGGAAAAAGGGTGGGGCTTGCAAGCCGAAGAACATCATCCCAACCGTGAAGCATGGGGGTGGCAGCATCATGTTGTGGGGGTGCTTTGCTGCAGGAGGGACTGGACTTCACAAAATAGATGGCATCATGTGGAAGGAAAATTAAGTGGATATATTGAATCAACATCTCAAAACATCAGCCAGAAAATTAAAGCTTGGTGGCAAATGGGTCTTCCAAATGGACAATGACCCCAAGCATACCTCTAAAGTTGTGGCAAAATGGCTTAAGGACAACAAAGTCAAGGTATTGGAGTGGCCATCACAAAGCCCTGACCTCAATCTGATAAAAAATTTGTGGGCAGAACTAAATAAAAAGCATGTGCGAAGGAGGCCTACAAACCTGACTCAGTTACACCAGTTCTGTCTGGAGGAATGGGCCAAAATTCCACCAACTTATTGTGAGAAGCTTGTGGAAGGCTACCCAAAACATTTGACCCAAGTTAAACAATTTAAAGGCAATGCTACCAAATACTAACAAAGTGTATGTAAACTTCTGACCCACTGGGAATGTGATGAAAGAAATAAAAGCTGATATAAGTCATTCTCTCTACCATTATTCTGACATTTCACATTCTTAAAATAAAGTAGTGATCCTAACTGACCTAAGACAGGGAGTGTTTTCTACGATTAAATGTCAGGAATTTTGAAAAGCTGAGTTTAAATGTATTTGGCTGAGGTGTATGTAAACTTCTGACTTCAACTATAATTCCCAAGCCTTTACGCCCTCAACCATGTGACATCTGCTCCCTGGGCCCGTGCTCACTCAGCGATTATGCACTCAATGCATGCCAGAGATTTAGCTTGCTGTAATCCCCACTTTCTCTCTCTCTCACTGGCTATGGCTTGGAGTAGTTCTAGAGAACCTGAAGGCTCTGCTCTCTGGTGTCAAATGAAAAGCAAAATTATGTGCAGTTCTATAATATTTTTGAGACTGGCTAAAGACTGTTGCTCATTTAAGAAGCCAAGCATTTTTATAACATAGTAAGTAATTGTTTAGGATTTTTACATATATTGCAGGGGTCTATTAATTCAATTACAATGTTTAGGTTTGAAATACTTAATATTGTATGATTGCCCTTTAAATACTTATTGCTAAAAACAGTAGCTATGTTTCCATTCAATTTGCGAATTTAATTTATAACAAAATTGAAATATCACAAAAACAAAATGTGAATAAAGCAGCTTCTACATCCCATATGTTTATGGTAACAAAGTCTTCACTTCTGGGAAAAATGACGCAAAATTGAAGTGAAAGTGGAAGTTGAAGCCAAGGTGGTGCATTTATTTCATGTATAATAAATTAGGCTACTTGCAGTTTAGAGCGGGCAGACAAAATGCTCTGACGAACTTAAGTCTGTCAGTTTCCAGTGTCAATCATTTTGATGACAGGCTTTGGCTCCAGCAATTCAGAATAACCAGAGCAACATTTCAGATGCTATGCAATGATATTGATGATGTTCTCTGAGCGAATTATACACTCACTGAGCACTTTATTACGAAAATACTATGGTCCTAATAAAGTGCCTAACATGGTCTTCTGCTGTTGTAGCCCATCCGCCTCAAGGTTCGACGTGTTGTGCACTCTGAGAAGCACTTCTGCTCACTACAATTGTACAGAGGGGTTATCTGAGTTACCGTAGCCTTTCTGTCAGCTCGAACTAGTCTGGCCATTCTCCTTTGACCTCTCTCATCAACAAGGCATTTCCATCCACAGAACTGCCGCTCACTGGATGTTTTTTGTTTTTGGCACCATTCTGAGTAAATTCTAGGGACTGTTGTGCGTGAAAATCCCAGGAGATCAGCAGTTACAGAAATACTCAAACCAGCCCATCTGGCACCAACAATCATGCCATGGTCGAAATCATTGAGATAAAGTTTTTCCCCCATTCTGATGGTTGATGTGAATATTAACTGAAGCTCCTGACCCATATCTGCATGATTTTACGCATTGCACTGCTGCCACACGATTGGCATGATTTAGATAATCGCATGAATAAGTAGGTGTACAGGTGTTCCTGATAAAGTGTTCAGTGAGTATATATTCACGTGGTTTGTAGAGGCAAAGTCATGACTTTTTGATGCGCTTCTTCAGTATATTCCAATATAAATTTTATTGGAATATATTTTGTAAATATTTTTTCCAGCATAGTTTATTTGCATGTCTTTTTTATTGAATGCAAACTTTATCCATTTAAAACGAACATGTTTTTTTATGCTCATTTTGGCGATTTTATTTGCACCTTGGTTTCTGTCTCTTTAAGAGCAGTGGCAGTTCAGTAAGCATTAATGAGAGTAGCATGGTTTCTTTAAATATGTTAATTGATACAACAACAAATATGAGTCTTTGTTAGTGTGTGTGGATCATTAGCTCTGTTCCATGAATTTGTTTGAATATGCATTAATTTTGCTACGTTTACGCCTCTCATCCACACTAGAATGCTGTTTTCCTCCACTGAAAATATAGCAAATACCAAAACTGGGTTTAATAGGCAAATTATATTATATTTAACTATTTTTATAGAAACTTTTCTGTATCTTGGAAGATTTTTTTCACTGAGCTTCTGGGATTACCTTCTCCTCAAAGGAGATATGTGATAGAAGACATCGTAGATAGAATATCAACTTTGGAACAGCCTTGTCGGAAGTGTGCGATAGGCTGCTCACTAAGTTTTGGAAAAGAGCTATTGTGTCTGCATATGTAATGGTAGCCAGCTAGTATGTGCTGTGCAGTGTGTAAACCTCACTCCCCTGGCCTCATGAGGTGCACTAGCGACTGACGCTAGAGGCTGTACCCTTTAGCCTGCTTGTTAGTGTGCCCGCCTCCCATGGCGGCGAAGCCGGATCGAATCCCACTCGGAGCGGGTCGAGTAGGTCCAGTTACACATATATGCAAACTCTTGAAAAGTTCCATGAGATTTTGGTTTGGATGCTCTGGGCTGCTCTCAATCCACTTAATGTGCGTATAATGCAATAAGCTGCGCAAACTCGACAAAACTGAGGCAGCCCGTCAGCTCTTAAAGAATCCCACTCACTGCCTCCCACCACATATGGCATAATCATCGCTTCACCACAGGGCCCAACAAAATCTTCATATTTAGAACACAGCTATCACAACAGCGCTTTATAAATCCGATACGTGACAGCGCACCACACAATTAGATGTAACTAGATTAAGGTGTAGTGAGCAACCCTGGACTAATTATCCTTTTCCTTCTCACAGAATGCTGATTATAGCTGTCTTGGTGACTTTAAGGCTGTTTTATTAGACTAGATGTGCTGGATTCAGGGTTTTCATGCACACTCGACAGGAGCTGGCCATCCCTGTTGAGCAGATAGACAGAGACATGCCTCAGGGTGGAGGCAGGCTGGCTCTAACAGGGTTGAGCAAATTTTGAATTTAAGAATTGGCTCTCTTTCAATTCATGAGTTGAAATTTTTATAGAATTGGCAATGTCCTATAAGATTTAAAATTGGAAGTTGAATTTACAAGAATGGGTAACACTTTACAATAAGGTTCCATTAGTTAACATTAGTTAACAACATTAGTTAACATTAACTAACAATGAACGATACTTTTACAGCATGTATTAATCTGGATTAATGTTAATTTCAACATATACTATTACATTTTTAAAATCACAAGTTGTATCAGTTAATATTAGTTAATGCACTATGAAATAACGTCAGTTAACAATGAACAATTGAATTGTAAAAATGTATTGTTCATTGTTTGTTCATGATACCTAATGCATTAACTAATGTTAATGAATAGGACCATACTGTAAAGTGTTATCAAAAAATGCAATTCAAAGAAATTGAATACAGTCACACAGGAAAATTCTGCAACAATACATAAATAATTGTTTCATTAATTTGCACTTATGCCTATTTATTCCATGCTATGCAGAATACATTTACTAGGCATATTTCTTGAGTTACTATTGAAATATTTTCATATTTCATAACTCAATATTTTTACTACTAATTACAAACCTTATCAGAAAGTTAATATCATACATCAAATATATATAGGCTAATAAATTATATATATAATATATATACTTTAAATGCATATTTCTAAAGGTGGCATTTCAAATACTGATTATTCAAATTGTCTAATATTTCTGGAAATACCCTGTATGTTGCGTGTATGATAACATGTTTTATAGGAAATTCATAGGTTATTAATATAGGCTATTAAAACAAGCTACACTTACAGCAGTTGTATGTAATTTATTTCCATGTTAATTCTACTTCCATACATTCAAATTTGAATTAGTATTTTGCATTCTGGTTTCTACCTCAATTTAAATTAATTTTCAGTAATTGAATTGAAGTTTAAAAGGCATGCTTTATTCAATTCTGAATAGTGCACAACCCTGGTCTTTAATTGAGTCTTGGCAGATAAATAGCAGTGAGTCATTTTGATTATATTATAGCTTTAGCAGAGCAAAGACCTGCAGAAACATTGGAGCCTGTAATTCACTGTGGCTCTGAAGCTCCTTGATGTCATGCAACCAGACTGTCTGGAACGGTACCGTCCACCCCAGTGCAGGCCTGCTAATGGGCCAGCAACGGCTTTTTCATCTTTTTACCTCCCTTTTCTTCCTTATGTCAGACTATTTTTGTTTTTGCTAGATACAGAGGTTCCCTGGCTTTTATTATTAGATAATTAAATTGTTATTGTTATTAGAAGAATTAAAAGCAAAAGTAATTTATGAGGATCTTTTGTTGAGTGAAAAAAAGTATGGAAAATCTTTCTTCTGTCCAACACAACAGGGCTTTTTTCATAAGTCATAAACTAAGTTTCCATCCAAGGATTTTTTTGCAGAAAACGTTTAAGTGCATCAAAATAAAGCTGATAGAAACACAAATTATCAATAAAATTTCACAAGTGCCGATATAATATTTTTCCATTTAAGTTTAGCGCATAAATCCTATGTCGACACAGTTGTCATGAAAATTTAGTTTGGAAACAGTTTTTGTCGAGAAAAATGGCATTAACTCAAAAATGTAGTGTCACATGACAGAATTTACATCACATTTGTCCTTACAACAAACAGCATGACAGAGAGGAACACTTGGATTGAGGAGACTCGAGTTTTCCTTAATTTCTTTAAAAGACACATTAACTTTATTCTTGATGGATGTTTTTCCAGACTTTTTTGGACTGCGCTTTCCTGAGCCAGTAAAGATTACGGCGTCTTTTACCAAAACCCATTTTATATTAATCCCGTGTGATTGACACGCTGGTAAAAAAAAAAAGAAACGGTGAATCTGTCACGGTCCTGTCACTCTGTCTGTCTGGGTTTTTGTCTGACAGGATCGTGGCATCATTGTCTGTCTTGTGTTTCTTTATCTGTCTTTGTGTGAGCGCACGGTTTCGGTTGCATTCCCTGCCGTGCGCTCTTCGGTCGGTCTTGTTTCATGTTGGGAGCATGGTGTCTGGATCCTGACTTCCTGTCTGGTTCGGTTTCAGTCTGTGACGGGATCCGGACACTCATGCTCCATGTCTATCTGTTATTGACATGGGTGCATCACACTTATGTCATCTTGGCAGCATGCACTCGCGTCAATAGTTTGTCTGTCTCTCGCGAACACGGGTGCTCCTCACACTCGCGTTGCGTTGTGCGCCGGGTCGCAAGCTGTCTTCGTGTTGTGCTGAGGTTCGGTCACTTCGGTCTAAGGTGTCGAGTGTGTGTGGCTAAACTCTCACACAGATGTCTTGTTTTTGTCGCCTGTTGTGTGAATCGCGTGGCGTTTGTTTCACAATGTACGCTCAGGTTTCGTTTAGTGTGGGAATGCATGGCATCGCTTTGTTTGGTGTTGCTACGCATTCTCTCGTCTTGTTTGTCAGTTGGCATGGGCGTATATTGCCTTATTGTCTTGGCGATGTGTGCTCATGCCATTCGGGTGTTTTGTTGTCTTGTGAGAGCACGTGGTTTTGTTTTGTTTCTGTATCGCCTCGTCTCTCTGTATTATGTCATACCCTGCCTCGTTGTTTGCCCATTATTAGTTTATTAATCACACCTACCCTGTCTTGTTAACCAGTTGATTTCTCTCCCTATTTTACGTGTTTGCTGTCCAGTGCCAGTTCCTCTTGTTTCCAGTCTGTTTGTTCCTCTCATGTCATTCCTGTCAGTCGGTCTGTTTCCTCCTACCCTGGTTCCCATAGCCCAGTCTGGTCGGTCCTGTTCCTCGTTTCCCCTGCCTGGATTATTTACTTTGTGTTTTTCCCTTTCGGGGTAGTTTATGATTGTTTTTTCCCCCTTGTGGGAGTTTTAGTTTGTTTTTGCTCCTTTTGTTGTATTTAATAAATCCCTGTTTTTAACTCTGAGATTGGGTCCTGTCTCTCTGTATTCCGTGACATTGAAGTGGATGTTGGCCATCGAGAAGACACACTTTTTTTATTGTATTGCAATAACAGACACGAGTTTTCAGAACAGAAAAACAAAAAGAGAAATAAAATTCAGCGCCAAGGGGATTAAACAAAAGAGCCAAAATCTAATATACAGATAAAAAGAGATATAAGAGAAAAGGGATATGAAGGGAGCAATTAACTTGAATCTGATGAAGAAAAATAAATCAAACAAGTGTACAGATACAGATAAAATCTTAAATAACAGGGTTATATGGGGTCATATTATACCAAAAGTTATATAAAAATTGGTTTACTCCAAGTTTTAATGTTTTTTTTTTGTTTTTGTTTTTGGAAGAGGTGGACAGTTTAAATTCCAAGATCATGAAAAAACAACTGCAGATGTTATGCTGTCTGTTATGTATGGACTAATGCAGTGTTTCTCAAGTATTTCATGCTATCGTGTAGGGCTGCCCCAGATAGTCGAACAAACCTTAGTGGATGAGAAGAGTCTTGGTCGACCAAGTTTTGATTGGTCGGTTGATTGCAGAAACGTGTTCACATTCAAACCGACGAACAACGGTATTAGCGCTGGTTGGACACCAGGTGTTACTATGGGGTAATTTTCGTTAAGCAGGGTTAGGGTTAAGCCTTCACAATAAAGCAAGACACCTTGATCTCAAACTTTTAAATTTTTTATTTATTTTAACTAAAAATTCAAATGAAACTGAAAAAAGTGCAATTAAAATGTGTGTTGTTCTCTGAACATCGTCGATCCCCGAGATCATCGTCTATCGGCACAACCCTAATGTGCATTTCTCTCTATAAATTAACAAAATGTTCAGACAGTCTCCTTGCTGGTTTTTCAGACACATTCATAATCATTACCGCTTTTACCAGTGTCGCAGTGGCTCGCTTCGTGTGTGCGCTTGTAAAATTTATATTTTAAAGGCTCATTATTACGGTCTAGTATTTCTCTGTAATGTAGAACAGTGTTGGCAATGTTACTTATAACATTCTTTCACAGCCCTGGAACTCGAACCATTTTCTGATGCTCCCCAACATATATATATAAGTAATTAAATTAATATCATAAACGAGTGACTAGTTGACTAATGGCTTAAATTAACGCCTACTAGTCGACTAGGAAAATCTTTAGTCGGGAGTAGCCCTACTGTCGAGTGTTTATTTACACATGCAAAAGAAAAAGAAATGAGCTCATTTTCTTCTGGTTAGAAAAATTAGAAAAGAACACAAGTGATTTGAGCAAAGTGAAGAGGAGTGTTTTTTTTTTTTACAGTAACAATCAACATTTAAACCCCACAATTACTTCTCCCCCTCCCAATCTCCAACCCCGCCCCGACCATTAACAAACATCTATGTGGTCACACATAAGCATATACACACAAAAAAGCAAAAAAGCAAAAAAAAAAAAATAAAATAAATAATATATATATATATATATATATATATATATATATATATATATATATATATATATATATATACAGGTGCATCTCAATAAATTAGAATGTCGTGGAAAAGTTCATTTATTTCAGTAATTCAACTCAAATTGTGAAACTCATGTATTAAATAAATTCAATGCACACAGACTGAAGTAGTTTAAGTTTTTGGTTCTTTTAATTGTGATGATTTTGGCTCACATTTAACAAAAACCCACCAATTCACTATCTCAAATAATTAGAATATGGTGACATGCCAATCAGCTAATCAACTCAAAACACCTGCAAAGGTTTCCTGAGCCTTCAAAATGGTCTCTCAGTTTGGTTCACTAGGCTACACAATCATGGGGAAGACTGCTGATCTGACAGTTGTCCAAAAGACAATCATTGACACCCTTCACAAGGAGGGTAAGCCACAAACATTCATTGCCAAAGAAGCTGGCTGTTCACAGAGTGCTGTATCCAAGCATGTTAACAGAAAGTTGAGTGGAAGGAAAGAGTGTGGAAGAAAAAGATGCACAACCAACCGAAAGAACCGCAGCCTTATGAGTATTGTCAAGCAAAATTGATTCAAGAATTTGGGTGAACTTCACAAGGAAGTTCAAGGCTGGGGTCAAGGCATCAAGAGCCACCACACACAGACGTGTCAAGGAATTTGGCTACAGTTGTCGTATTCCTCTTGTTAAGCCACTCCTGAACCACAGACAACGTCAGAGGCGTCTTATCTGGGCTAAGGAGAAGAAGAACTGGACTGTTGCCCAGTGTTCCAAAGTCCTCTTTTCAGATGAGAGCAAGTTTTGTATTTCATTTGGAAACCAAGGTCCTAGAGAATTTATTGAGATGCACCTGTATATATATATATATATAAAATCACACACATTTATACTTATACCTCTCTCTCCACTGTCCCTCCCCGAGAGCCCTCCAAAAACTCCAAATAGTTGCCCCATTTCCCAACTAACAAATCTAAGTTACCCAGTCTTCTAAATGACACTTCCTCAAAAGCCGCCACCCTCCCCATCTCCGTGCACCACTCCTGAAATGGAGGCACCCCAGCCGACCTCCATCCCCTTAAAATAATTTGCCTGCCGATCATTACACTGGTCAGAGTTTATTCCCCCCATTGATGACCGCCCCATCACCCAAAACACAGAGTCTGGGGCAAAACGAATCCCGAGTGCCCAACACGTCACACACAAAACTCTGATTCTTCAACCAAAATTCCTGGATCTCAACATGCCACCAAAAAACATGGGTTGCGTCTCCATCCCAATCTAGAGGGGGTCCAATAGAATCAATGTAAAATCTTAAATTGCATAAAGCACACCCTTGCATCTCTAGATGCAGACTTGACATTTTTTAGAATCCTAGCCCACACTCCCGCCTCCAATACCAAGTTTAAATCTCTCCCGCAGTCTCTTGATAGAAGTTAAAGCTCCATCCCCCTGACTCTGAATTAGCAGGGAGTAATACACTGATGCCTCATGAACTTTTCCAAAAGCAGTAATCACCATTCCCAGAGTATCTGCCACTTTAGGGGGGTGTATGCTACTCCCAAAAATAATACAGAGCAGGTGGCGTAGCTGTAAATAACTATAAAACTGAGATCTGTGAATCCCAAAACGTTGGACCAAATTTTCAAAAGATCGCAACATTCCACTGTCATATAGGACACCGAGTTTATTAACCTCCCTCACAATCCACTCTGACCAGCAGAAAGGGGACTTATTAATACATCATTTTGGGTTCAGCCATATGCTTGAGGCAACATTTAAATAAATGTCTGAATTAAACACTCTGGACACTTTTGTCCGTACCGAGTGCAAATGTGAGATAATGGGGTGTAACTTAACTTCTCCGGTTAGTTTAATAGAAAGGCTTTGCAATGGCAAAATAGGGGCAAAAATAGGGGCAAAAACATTCTGTTCAATACAAAACCAGGGAGGGGCTCTCTCAGGTGGAAGCGACCAATGAGCCAAATGTCTGAGACCAAATGCATAATAATAAAATAAAATCTTGGGTAGGCCTAGCACACCTTTGTCAATTGGCCTATGTAACTTAATGAAATGTAATCTGGGACGCTTAATGTTCCAAATGAAGGACTTCACTATGCTATCCAATTGCTTGAAATAAGAGAGGGGGACATCTACAGGGAGAGATTGTAGCAGGTAGCAGAATTTTGGAATACAATTCATTTTAATAACATTAACCTTCCTAATCATAGATAAATGTAATGAAGCCCACCTGCCCACACAGCTCGAAAACCTTTTTATTAAGGGGTCAAAATTAACTCTAACTAAATCACACAAATTTGCTGGCAATAAAATGCCCAAATACTTAATGCCCTGTTTGGGCCACTGGAAGACGCCTGGCTGAAAATCTGTTGCTGGACTGTACGCTGTCAAAGCTTCTGATTTAGACCAATTGACTCTGTATCCTGAGAACTTAGAAAAGGAATTATTAATTCTGTGGAGGCAAGGCATAGATGTAGTGGGGTCGGAGATGAATAATAAAATATCATCTGCGTAAAGCAAAAGCTTATGCGCCATACCTCCCGCCAACACCCCTGGAAAATCATCTTCCTTTCTTATTGCGGCTGCTTATGGTTCCAGGACAAGACAGAACAATAATGGGGAAAGAGTGCAACCCTGCCGGGTGCCCCTATCCAGAGTAAAATAAACTGAAATTAATCCATTTGTTTGTACCGCCGCTACCGGGTGTCTATAAAGTAACTTAATCCATCCAATAAAAGTATTCCCAAACCTGTATATTTCCAAAATCTTAAAAGATAACCCCATTCTACCATATCAAAGGCCTTTTCGATGTCAAGTGAGATGGCAGAGACCGGAGTCTGATCATTCGCCACTGACGACATGATATTGATGAATCGCCTAATGCTAACAGAAGAGCTACGGCCCCAAATAAAACCCACCTGATCTATATGTATAAGAGATGTCATAACTTTACTTCATCTGTCACGTATTCCCTGTTTCCTTGTTTAGACTTTTATTTTGAAATTCTTGTTTAGTTCCCCGTTACTGTTTCCCGTTAGTTTTGTAGTCCTTTGTAGTTTCATTTTATGATTGGTGTTTCCTTGATTGTTTCCCCAGGTGTTCTCGTTCCCTCATTTGCCCCTGTGTATTTAAGCCCTTGTTTTCCCTGTTTTCTTGGTAAGTCTTCCCATGTATTTTCATGTTCTGTACCTGGTTCCCTGTGTTTTGTTTTCATTTCTGTCACGTATTCCGTTTCCTTGTCTAGACTTTTATTTTGAAATTCTTGTTTAGTTCCCCGTTCCTGCTTCCTGTTAGTTTTGTAGTCCTTTGTAGTTTCATTTTATGATTGGTTTTTCCCTGATTGTTTCTCCAGGTGTTCCTCGTTCCCTCATTTGCCCCTGTGTATTTAAGACCTTGTTTTCCCTGTTTTCTTGGTCAGTCTTCACATGTATTGTCATGTTCTGTACCTGGTTCCCTGTGTTTTGTTTTCATTTTATTCTGAGTTACCTTCTTCGTCATTTGTTTACATTAAAAGCTGCATTTAGATCGTCCATCCTCACCTGCCTTGTTATATCATCGGTTAGCCAGAATTTTTGGCAATATTTTAACATCCAGCTGGATCAGGGAAATTGGACGGTAACTCTTACACTCACTTGGATCTTTGTCCTTTTTTAAGAATCAGACTGATCCGGGCTTGTGTCATGGTTGGCGGAAGCTTTCAATTCTTTAATGATTCCGTATAAACTTCTAATAAAAGTGGAGCCAATTCTGTAGTATAAGATCTAAAAAATTCAGCGGCAAAGCCATCTGACCCCGGAGACTTGCCTATAGGCAAGGCCTTAATTACCTCGCCAAGCTCTTCCAAGGTTATCTCAGAATCAAGAAAAAAAATTTGCTCAGTCTTCAGTTTAGGGAGTACTAATAGGTCCACAAAGTTTCTAATATATTCATCAGTAGACAAAGATGTGGAACTATAGAGATCCAGATATAATTCTTTAAAAGCATAATTAATATCAATGGCAGAGGTAAATATTTTACCACCAGCAGATTTCACTGAGGGAATGGTAGAAAAAGACTCCCTCTGCTTTATATATCTAGCGAAATGCTTTCCTGCTTTGTACCCCGACTCTGGATGACTGTTTTGCCCTGAATAGCCAAAACTCCAGCTTCCACAACAAAATAGTATTAATCTGTATTTCAATCTGGTCAATTCTCTGAGGCCAAATTTTTCAGCATCCTGCGGGGAAAGATGCATTTCTTGAAGAAACACTATATCATATTTCTTACATTTAAGAAAAGAAATAACTTTCCTTCTTTTTATGGGGTGCCCCAACCCCATAAAACGTGGGGAGAGACAATCCACTTATATTAACATTTGACATTTTGACCTGTTAGAAAAAATAGATTGTCAAAAATAAAATTATAAAGACCACATTCCAACATTAGTGCAACAATCAAACCCCAAGCTTACCCAGAACCAAACAAACAGAAAAAAGAAAAACGTGCACATTAACCCTGTGCACGACAGCGCCAACCGGCGTCCATCCCTCTAAACTCAAACAGTCCATGTACGCCTATGAGAGCCCCAGCGACAAATTCGCCGTTGGACTGCTCAAGTCCGGTGTTTCTATACAAATTTTGTGAGATAGAATTACACAACAGAGGATAATCTATAAAACAAATTCCAGCCAATAGGTGGAATAAACACAAAGAATGTGTAGATTCATTCACATAACTGTCCCGGAGTGTGTTCCTCCACAAAACAAGCTCCAGCCACTAGCGGGACCAGCACAAAAAAAAAAAAAACTGTTCAGTTTTCTCGGGCAGCCAAATGAATGTTCAGTGAGCCGGCTCATTCACTGCTACATGAGTGCAACAAATGGCCCAATCACTCCAATCTCCTGCAAGAAATACTCCACAAAACAAACTCCAGCCAATAGGAGGCATAAGAACAAAGAATGTGCAGATTTATCCACAAAACTGTCCCGAAGGAGTGCTACTACACAAAACAAACTCCAGCCGCTAGGCGGAACCAGCACAAATAGAAACAAAAAAGGTGCCCAGTTTCCTCGGACGGTCAAGTGAATGTTCAGTGAGTCAAGCCCACTCGACTACAACATGAGAACAACATGATGACTTACTCACTCCATTGACTTTATGAAGGACAATGCTTGCTGTGGCCATGTGAATGTTTTACGGCCATCCTTAGCATCTATTCTCAATTTTGCCGGGAACATCAGTGCAAAAGCTACCTTCCGTTAATGTAAGAGTTTCTTGCATTCCTTGAATCGATCACGTTTCTCTCTTGTCAAATTCGCAAAGTCTGAGAACAAGAAAATGTTGTGGTTCCTCCAAGAAAGCCTTCCTTTACTCCTTGCCTCACATAACACGAGATCTTTATCGGATGATCTCAGAAATTAGGCCAGAATTGATCAGGGCCTGTCTCCTTCAGCGGATTGCTGAGCCGGAACTCTGTGACCTTGCTCGATTTCCAGCTTATGGCCTGTTATGTCAAGCAGATTCGGAAAGAGCCCGTTTAGGAATTTCACCATATTCTGATCCTCTGCTCCCTCAGGAATTCCAACAACGTTATTCCGCCTGTTATGATTCTCCATATCTTCCAACTTTTCCCAGACGCGCTCCAAGTCCGCCAGCTAATTCCATCTCCGATGACTCCAGATAATCGATCCGTTTCTCAACATCCGCCACTCTTGTAATCATCTCAGTGAATTCCGTCTCCATAGCAGTGATCGATCGATGTATTACAGCAAGCTTCTCCAAGTCAGCAATGACCTTCGTCAGCATTGCCGACACATTCATCAATTGTCGCCGAATTTCCTTCACCTCACCGGCCAAATCGATACCCAGGCTTGCGGCCTGCTGCTCGGGGGCTTCAGCTTGAGCACGTAAGTGTCTTTTAATGCCTCCAGCACCCGAGGATTTTGAATTCTTTGACATATTTTCTTCCTTGAACAGTTAAGAATCAGGGTTTATTGAATCTCACTTGTTTATGACACAAAAAGTATTAAAACTAACAAAGTGCGCAGAGCTCGCCATTCACACGTCCGAACCTTGCATGGCGCCACGCGACTCAGTGAAGAGGAGTGTTTTTTTTTTGTTTTTTTTTTTACCCAATTTGGAATGCCCAATTCACAGTGTGCTTTTAAGTCCTCGTGGTCGCGTAGTGATTCGCCTCAATCCGGGTGGCGGAGGACGAATCCCAGTTGCCTCCACGTCTGAGACCATCAACCCGCGCATCTTATCATGTGGTTTGTTGAGCGCGTTGCCACAGAGACATGGCGCGTGTGGAGGCTTCACGCCATCTACCGCGGCATCTGCGCTCAACTCACCACGCGCCCCACCGAGAACGAACCACATTATAGCGACCACAAGGAGGTTACCCCATGTGACTCTACCCTCCCTGGCAACCGGGCCAATTTGGTTGCTTAGGAGACCTGACTGGAGTCACTCAGCACACCCTGGGATTCGAACTAGTGAACTCCAGGGGTGGTAGCCAGCGTTTTTTTTTACCACTGAGCTACCCAGGCCTCCTAGTGAAGAGGAGTGTTGAGGTTTTTATGTGTTGTTCGGACACTGCAGCCCCACGCCTCATACATAACATAATTTTCTGCCGGGACAAACAAAATTACATAATGTATTTTGGCAGGTATTCCAATCAATATCTTCTAATAATCCCAGATACAGATGAGCTACTTCTCCAATTCTGTGTCGTCTTCTGATATATCCTTCTATTGCAGTTATGTGAAATTAAACAGTAAGCTGGCCAATTTCAATAAATTGTCTCAATGCTCTCTTCATTTTACACACATGTGGGGACTTCTGGGATGCAGAAGGTTCACAATTTGCAATATACACACAATTCTTTATGGATCGGCTCAAGGGCAGATTTATTTTGCACTATAACAAAACTTATGCGACAAAGTGTTTGTTTTTTAAGAATGACGTCATTTTATCTGTAAAAGGCCATTTGAATGGAAACGAGCAGGAGACAGCATTTTTCGCAAAAAATTTTTTTTACGCATTTTCACTTTGTCTAACAGAACAGCACAAAAAGTGGATGGAAATTTAGTGTTAGGTTTAGGGTCTGGCTAAGATACACTTCCTTTTTAGGTTTACCTTTGCTTGGAAACACTTTTATTTTAACAAGGAAGAAACAAAACATTGTGGTGTGCAAGGACATGTGGAAAGCATATGTGATTGGTTGCTGTATAAGTTTGTACATTTACGGACAAACAAAGTCGTACTATTCTTACGAATTCTCATGAGATCGGGTTGCATTAATCTGTAAATGTGCACTAAATAGGACATTTCTCTTCATTTTCCCCATAGTAAATGAATGGGTAACTTTGGTAAACAGGATTTGTTTTCCTTCGTGTTAAACCACGCCTCTCTTATACAATGCACTGATGAACCTACATCTAACATCATTATATAATCCTGTTTTTCTGGAATTTATAGCTTTATATGGAAAATTTCCTACAGATATACAAGCAGTTTTAAATAGAGGTTGAGTGCTTATCAGATTGGGAGTCTAATTTAGAGTCCAAGTCTAGTCTCAAGGCAATTCCTAATGAGCAAGGAAATATATTAGTGACTTAAGTGTGATTTGAGTCCTAGTCTCAGGCTCGAGTTTCCTCTGACACTGACTGTCTCTGTCTGTCGACTATGGCATCTTTGGTAGACTTCTACAGTTGCTAGGCTTCTCTACACAGTTCAGAGAAACCGTAGAGAAGACACATAGGTGATTACTGGGGTCTTTCTCTCAAGAGGACAAATCTGTGAAGCAGAAGACTTAAGCAAAAGTCTCCAATTGATTTAAATTTCATTTAACTTTTGTCTAGGAGTAACAAATACGTTATTAAAGAGATTTAATTTGTGATCCCCTCCATTTAGAGTAGAATTTAGAAATCAATATATAACTGTCTTTGAAAGCTGTGTAGGTGGTTTCAGGTTTGCTCACAGAAGTCCGTTTCACAGCCACTGAGGACACACACAGAGTTGACCCTGTCATTCTCTCAAACAGGAGTGTGTGACTTCATGAAACAGAGCTCCAAGGTGTCACACATACCCACACAAAAATGCACAATTGAATCAATGAGCCAATTACTATGTGTTTGCTGTGGGGGCTATCAGTGTTTGTTCTGGATTGAGGTCGTGCCTGTGCATTTTAATGACGTGTTTAACGTGTGTAAGCATTAGTATTTTTGCACACTTGCGTGTTTGTTTGCATGTTCTCAGTGACAGCAGGCAAGTTTATTTTGCTCATAATAGGATTATCACAAAACTTTGAAATTGTCGATACCAATACAGCAGTATTGGAGCAGAGAGTGATTTCTCTTTTTCTTGTCAGTATTGTTGTTTGAGTAACATATTAATGACTTAATAGACAGTGGCAGGTCTATTAGGCTGCATTAACACTGCACAGCCTAATGCACAGATCAAACCTGTTTTTAGCTACTTAAGAAATAACCAGCAAATTCAGCAAGATATGTATATTGACCAAGAAGTGCATTTGAATGTTCATATTTTTGTATTTCAGTATCAACTTGGTACCGAAGTACCATTATTATTGACATCCCTATTATATCCCATTACTACAGTATAAATTTCTCATGAAACGGCAACTGACTTGCTATAAGTCTTTACATAATTTATAATCCAGTGGACATCTTTAGTTTTTGCCTGTTTTATTGTACACCAGGCCAAAATCCTTTACAGGGATAGTTCACCCAAAAATGAAAATTCTCTCATTTACTCATCCTAGGTATGAACCTACAGAGCTGAAATATTCTTCTAAAAAAACTTCATTTGTGTTCAGCAGAAGAAAGAAAGTCATACATATCTGGGATGGCATGAGGGTGAGTAAATGATGAGAGAACTTTCATTTTTGGATGAACTAACCGTTTAAGTCTGATTGCTTGGAAAAAAAAGGAACACATTTCTCCTTAAAAAAGCTGCATGATTTAAGGTATATAAATTCATGAATGTAATACAAATGGTGTAGGATGTGTTACAAGCTGAAGCATAATACTTTGGAGTTTGTTCAGTTCCTAACCCAAAGTATGAGCATAAGTACTGTAAGAGTGCTAATGCTCATCTGAGCAAGTACCACTAATATTTCACGATTTCTCCGAGTAGGTAACGGAGGCAATGTCTACTCAAAAATTCGGGTGAGCAAAATAAATGACAAAACAAATAAAATATTATGAAATGTGAGCTCAAACAATGTGTGTAGCAGTCATATTTCTAAAGTCACTGTATTCTTGTAGGTATTATTTCATGCAGACATACTTTTTCATATCATATGTTGTGATGAAACAGATTTCAGATTTGTATGGGTTTGACCTGAATGTTGCTAAATAAAATTTAATTAACGCTGAGATGGCACTCTGCCTCCTTATTTCAAAAGTCCACCACACGCCACTGCCATCTAAGTATAGCTGATGAGGCTTGTGAAGTTCACATACTTTATGATCATACATTTAATAACGGCTCTCCCTTGCCCCTCAGTTTTGGAGTCTGTGCGGGAACGCTCTGACCCCTAAGCGTGGCGTGTTTGGGAAGACCGCAGACCTGCAGACGATCCTCTGTCTGGCCTGCGCAAGAGACGAGATTACATATTCAGGTGCTTTGAACGGAGACATCTACGTCTGGAAGGGAATCAATTTAATCCGGACAGTTCAAGGAGCTCATGGGGTAAGTTAAGGGCTGTTTTCCACAACCTTTACCAGAATGACCTCTGACCTGTATGACATCACATACCCTAGGACTTTTAAGATATCCAATCCATTACGTCTTTCACTGCTTTAACTGCTTTGGGTTGCATACAACCAATATTTCATTTAATGCTCTTGCATTGTTTTATTAATGAACTGATAAAATGGTATGACTGAAAAGCTGTCATCTGAGCTTTTGGATGGATATTGCAGGATGTTGGCTGTACAAGTTGTTGTTTTTCTTCATACTTTGAGCATTCATTTTTTAATAGATGATCTTTGGTCCATGTTAATGATGTCATAATTTCTTAGTTTTATTTTTTTCTGCTTTAACCATTCGATTATTAAGCAGTTGTGCAGATTATTTTTTTAACTATGTTATTTACATGTTATTTACTTTCTCAATACACATTCCTGGTCTTATTGTTCATGTGCATCACGTCTCACATGCATTCATCAGTGCACATTAATTCAAGAAGAAAAAAAAATAATTTTAATAACGTTTCACCGCTGAAATGACCTTGCTTTTTGTCGGACATCACCAAGGCCATATTAATGTTAACCAATAGCCAAATAGCTATTTAGGCATTGTTTTATTTTTTGTTTGTTTATATGTTATTACTTTATTCGCTCTACAAACTTTTTGAATGCTCTGGATTTTCTAGACACCATTATTTCAGAATGACCAGAGCAACATTTCAGATACGATGATTGGTCCACTGGTTAGTTAAGTAATTAATTATTAATTATTAATTATTTATTCAGTCACATGATTTTTTGATGCACATCTTGTATTCCTAATAAATTCAAAATTAGTTTATTCAGTAAATGTGTTTCCATCATAGTTTATGTACACTTTTTCTTATGAAAAAAAAAATCCATCTCAAGAGAGCATAGCCTATACGTTTTTATGCACATTTTGGTGGTTTTATTCACGTCTTGGTGTTTCCATCCTGCAGTTTTTATGCGATATCCCAAAATGCGCATAAATATACATGGATGGAATCTCAGCTACTGTCTGCACATAACCTAATTAATATTCATGAGTTTCACCACATTCGTGACATCATCTGCCCATGAAAGTCAATAACTTGCTCCAATCTTTTCGGCTGGCATCACCTGAGCCCTGTGGGCTACTGGTCAAGATTAACCAATAATTATTTTTCATGAAAAGTCCCGCCCTACTTTTTTTCACATTAAATATTTTTTGTCACTCAAAAATATCTCACATTACATAAGTTAAATTGGTTCTGAGTGCTGTTTCACATTGACTTCGAGATCTGACCTTTTGAAACTATACTTTTATTTGACTCTTTTTTAATGCTGTCATGAAGTTTGAAACACTAGATTTGAATGTCTCCGATTTAATAATTTTAGTTGTCAGAGACGTTCAGCCACTGAGAGCCCCTGTTTGTGTGTGGGTGTGTGGGTGTGTGGGTGTGTGTGTGGGGGGGTGGTTGCAGTCAGGGATTTTCAGCATGAATGCGTGTGAGGAAGGCTTTGCCACTGGAGGCAGGGATGGCTGCATCAGGTTGTGGGACCTGAACTTCAAACCCATCACCGTCATTGACCTCAGGGAAACAGACCAGGGATATAAGGGTGAGTCAGAGCACTACACAGACATGCTTTTTTTAAATTTTTACCCATGAAGTTGCCAATTTCCTGTCTTTTGTTGATAAATACTGAGGATCCCACAATGCAACAGTCCTTTGTCTCTAACAGAGTTCTAACACTATTCTTTTCTTCTTCTACTTTCATTTTCCCTGACTCATCAGTAGCTAGAGGTGAAAATTCAAGAGGTGCGTTGTAGTGGTCAGTGTTCTTTATGCAGGCCGTCTGCCCTGTGTTATATACATACTGTAGCTCTTACCTCTGTTCGTCACCAATCCTAGTCTAAAGCTGCATTTACACTGCAAGGCCCAATGCACAGATGCCATATATTGACTCACAAGTTTTTGTCCTGTCTGTTCACATTCACTGCAGAGAAAACTACCTGTGTTTATGTTAAGTTTTGTCCCTCTTTTGGAGTGTTTAGCTTCCTGTACAGCTCATAACCAAATAAAACAGACTACAGCTCTGTTCCAGAACTTAGTGAGCTGCCTATGTTGCCAACATTTTTAAAGCATCATAGGCATGCTCCCCCGTGAAGGCTGTTCCAAATGGTAGGCAACATAATTATGCTACTTCATTTGAGTCAAATTCTATGGCAGCATTGCATTTATTCTTCACAGATAAGGCAATACCAGAATAAATTGAGTCAAGCTCAGTGAAAAAAGAAATCCAAGTTTTCAGACAAAGCGAGAGAAATGTCTGTTGTTATATTTTCATTAATTCCAATATCAAGAACTATTCATTAAAAATAGTTCAATCTAATTGAAAGTTGACTGTTTTACACAATATGCTGTATATCCTGTACTGTGTATTTTTATGCTGATTAAGGCATCGCATCAATTCCAGAAATGTGCACCTCTTTGTGCCTAACAATTGGATTTTTAGCTTAGCAACATGCTAACACAATGTCTCTGGTGCGGAGCACTGTTTGTGTGCCTTATGGAGTTATGTAAATTTTACTACCACGACTCTAAATGTGTTTTTGCATCTGTCCGTGCCTTTTCATTTGTTTTCCAACAGGATGTAAACATATGCTAGATGGACATTTTTGACTGCTGCGCCGCTGTGCTGTGTTTTTTAGATGCTGTGTTAAGTTATAAAGAACTTCAACTGTTAAAAACGTATTCAAAGATACCTGCGTTCCATTATATTTGTGGTGCTGCATCTGTCTTTAAAGCGCAAGGATTTGTTCACTGTGAACGGCCTCTTAAAAGGTAGCGAGGTAGCTCATTAGTTTTTGGAACAGACCCTACAAGGAAAGTTTGCTGTAGTAGTTAATTGATGCAGATAGAATTTACTTCAACATTTCTAAGAAATACAACTAAAAGACATTTAATATTTTGCTCTTGCTCTTTTGCATTTGAATGTAGCAATTATCATGCATTCACTAACCTAACCTGCATGTCAAGTGATGATTTAAGAATATACCTTGCCTATCTGCCTTTTAGCAGTGAAAAGCCAGGAGGAGAATTGCATCCCAGTGTCCCAGTGGAACACTTTACATTTAATAGTGGCCCAGATCATATCTGAAAAAATCATCTCATGTGTGGGCAAAATCTGATCTGTACCAGATATTGTTTAAAATAAAAAACACAATTAGTGTAAATGCAGCCTGTATGTATTATCAAGCACCCAAGACCCTCTCCATTCTCTCCCCAGATGTCCCTAAGTCATGTTGCCCATGACGGTCTACAGTTTGCACAGTGTACATCCTTCAGTATGTTTCAGGATCATGTCTGTTTATGTCCCCGATTAGCAAGTACCATTCCAATGCTTATGGTTTACTTTATAATGGATATTTGCAGGCCTGTCAGTGCGTAGTGTGTGCTGGAGAGGCGATCATATTCTGGTGGGCACACAGGACAGCGAGATTTTTGAGGTAGTGGTACATGATCGCACCAAGCCCTTCCTCATCATGCAGGGTCACTGTGAGGGTGAGCTATGGGCCCTGGCGGTTCATCCCACAAAACCCCTTGCCATGACAGGCAGCGACGACCGCTCTGTTCGGTAAGAGCCAAAATAAACCAATGACTCATCTGATAGGAAAGCGGAATCACTAATGAGATATCTTTTCTCTCTGTGTCTGTGTTCATGAATTGAAGGATCTGGAGTCTCATTGATCATGCCCTCATAGCACGTTGCAACATGGAGGAGCCTATACGCTGTGCAGCCATTAGTACGGACGGTATCCACCTGGCTCTGGGCATGAAAGACGGATCCTTCACCATACTGAGAATCAGGTGAACCACCCATGCATAACAAAATAACTAACAGCACAGTAAAACATTTGGATGTGTTACAACAGTGCTCTTTTTACAGGGATATGACAGAGGTGGTGCACATAAAGGACCGTAAAGAGGCTATCCACGAACTGAAGTACTCCCCTGATGGAGCGCAATTAGCTGTGGGCTCTAACGATAACTCGGTGGATATCTACGGCGTTGTGCAGCGCTACAAGAAGGTGGGCGAATGTGTGGGCTCCAGCAGCTTCATCACACACATGGACTGGTCCACAGACAGCAAGTACCTTCAGACTAATGATGGCAATGGTAGACGGCTCTTTTACAGAATGCCCAGTAAGAGCTCCATACTCTCCTGGATATGTGCTTTCTGATATATTTATAAAATTAGAAGGACACCCTGCTGAAAAATGGCATAGAAAAGCTACTTATTTTCAAAATCTGCTTTTTTTTCCAGAACGACTAATCAACTGCAGTACTTGGTCTGTAGGAAGCCCTGTATAATTAGTCCTGGTTTTGGGTTCAACTGCCCCCGGTAGGATGAATTTTTTGGTGGGGTTGGTGGGGGGCGTTTTTATTTTTTTATTTTTATCCCCTTTTCTCCCAATTTGGGACGCCCAATTCCCACTACTTAGTAGGTCCTCGTGGTGGCGCGGTTACTCACCCCAATCCGGGTGGCAGAGGACAAGTCTTAGTTGCCTCTGCTTCTGAGGCTTCAATCCGCACATCTTTTCACGTGGCTCGTTGTACATGACACCACGGAGACTCCGCATGTGGAGGCTCATGCTACTCTCCGCGATCCACGCACAACTTACCATGCGCTCCATTGAGAGCGAGAACCACTAATCGCAACCACGAGGAGGTTACCCCATGTGACTCTACCCTCCCTGGCAACCGGGCAATTTGGTTGCTTAGGAGACCTGACTGGAGTCACTCAGCACACCCTGGATTCGAACTCGCGACTCCAGGGGTGGTAGTCAGCATCAATACTTGCTGAGCTACCCAGGCCACCCCGGGGACTTTTATAATAAGACACATTTTTAAAAGTTGGACTGTTTTTAACTTGACACACCATCTCAAAATTCTAAGAAAGGGCACTTTTAAAGCAATAGTTCACCCAAAAACAATACTCCATTCGACTCCAGTGGTTAAATCCATGTCTTTAGAAGCGATATAATAGGTGTTTTTACAATAAATCTCCACCTCTTACCATATCGCCAAAAAAAGAAAAATGTGAAAGTGGAGACTTTTTTGTTAGAAAGGTCTTAAATATTGATCTGTTTCTCACCCACACCTATTATATCACTTCTGAACACATGGATTTAACCACTGGAGTCTTATGGATGCTTTTTGGAGCTTCCAAGTTCTGGTCACCTTTACTTGCACTGTATGGACCAACAGAGATAAACTTTGTTTATGTTCTGAAAAAGGAATAAAGTCATTCACATCTGGGATGGCCTGAGTGTTAGTAAATGATAAGAGAATTTTAATTTTTGGGTGAACTATTCATTTAAAAAAGCAGTTTGAGACGCAACAGGCAAAGACATTCATCAACCAGCTTCTCCAACTAAGTTTTGTTGCAAACAACATTGCTCTGGCTGACAAGGGTCTTTACCAATATAAACAACATGGAAATTCATGCTGGTTTAAGCTAATCTTTTCAGCAGGGCAGCTTTCAAGTCATGCTTGAGAAACTAAATTGTTTTTGCTTATATCTAAGATAGCCTGTGCTTGACTGACAAAGGTTTGGCCTTTGTGTGATTAGGTGGTAAAGAAGTGACTAACAGAGAGGAACTGAAGCTTGTCCAGTGGTCTTCATGGACTTGTGTCCTCGGGCAGGAGGTGAACGGGATCTGGCCCAAATATTCCGAAATCAACGACATCAACTCTGTAGATGCCAACTTCAATAGTCAAGTTTTAGTTACCGCTGACGATTATGGATTAGTTAAATTATTTCGGTACCCATGTGTAAGAAAAGGTGTGTCTTCTTTTTTTGTTGTTGTTAGTTTTGCATGTTAATGGCATTCTGTAATTGATTTATGCTTTCTGAACCTGTGTAATTTTCTTTTCTAGGTGCAAAATGTAAAAAATATTTAGGCCATTCAGCACACATAACCAATGTTAGATGGTCACATGATTATCAGTGGGTGATTACGATTGGTGGAGCTGATCACTCAGTGTTCCAGTGGAAGTTTGTCCCTGAAAGGAAATCAAAAGAAACTCTTCACATAGCTCCTCAAGGTACGAGTCAAATTCTTTATTACTCACAGTTACGCTCAAGCAGTGTTGAGGAAGATACTCAAAAACTGTAGCTTCCCATACTACAACCTGGGTTAAAAGGGGGATGGTCCGTGCCACTTCCGGCAAGATGCAGCGGCTCCCCATGTCACCCACGCCTAAATCCTCCACTGTCTTCAGAACACAAATTAAGATTTTTGGAAGAATATTTCAGCTCTGTAGGTCCATAAAATGCAAGTGAATGGGTGCCAACTTTTTGAAGCTCCAAAAAGGACATATAGACATCATAAAAGTAATCCATACTACTTCAGTGCATTAATTAATGTCTTCTGAAGCGAAAAGCTAGGTGTGTGTATGAAATAGATAAATATATATATATAAAAAAAAATAAAAAATCCTAAAAATGTTCACTTCCGGCCAGCTTGAGGTTTGAACGTTGACCAGGGTGGAGTTCAAACTGCCTCTCGTTTGACGTAAGCGCATAAGCCTCCTCTAGATAAATAGTCATACATAGATCCATTTTTAGCAGCTGTTTCTATGGACTGTGAAAATGTTTCCACACAAAAATGCAGCGGTCTGAGCAAGGAGCTCATTCTGAGGCATCTCCTCCACTCACTCACTTGCATTCAAACCGATTCAAACAGCTCTCCTTTCACTGTTCCAAGATGGCACCGCAGTTGATGTATCCAAACCAGCCAAATGAGGCATCTTTGTATGATTATCTATGCTCCTCTGTTGTAAACAACAAAGCGCTTCCCGGGTTTTTTGCTTCGTATTTCACGTGTCAGTTCTCGCGTGAATTTGCCAACGTGCTTGACCTCGACTCCCGTGAATTTTTAGTAAAAAAATAAATAAAAATGCAATAATCAATTTCTTACACACACCTAGCGTTTCGCTTCAGAAGACATTAATTAATCCACTGGAGTCGTATGGATTACTTTTTGTTGCCACCCATTCATTTGCATTTTATGGACCTACAGAGCTGAAATATTCTTCTAGTAACCTTAATTTGTGTTCTGAAGAAGAAAGAAGGTCAGACACATCTGGGATGGCATGAGGGGAGTAAATTATGAGAGAATTTTCATTTTTGGGTGAACTAATCCCAATAAAGTGACATGCACCGTTAACAACCATTGCATTAATGTCTTTTTAGCTCTAAATTATTTTTCAGCCCTGCGTTATGGAATAATGACTTAACTTAGGCCTATTTTAAAATGTGTAAAAATTAATACTACTTTCATCAATGGAGTAGTTAGGCCTGTTAATGTATATAAATATTAGGCTTATAATTAGTATATTTAGTCATAAAAGCTGAAATATGTCACAAATCGATTCGATTATCTTGGAAAGATGCTGAAGAAATCTGCATAATTTTGTAACACTCATGTAAGTGTTATTGCTTTTTTAATATTTTTTATTTTAGTAATCATTTTTTTCTTTTGGCGAAAATGTCCTTTAAATTTTCTTAAGATTTAGTCCATTAATTTTAATCCATTTTCTCTGAATAAAATAGCAAAAAAAATAATAATAATAATAATAATAATAATAAAATTGGTGAGGGAAGATTCCATTGATGAAAAAAATTTGTCAGACAAACATACAAACCAAATATTCATGCCTTTCGAAGATTTACATCTATGATTTATGATCATAAAAAATACAACATATGCAAACTGTCCTTGTGAAAACCAGAGCTCCTATAATAATATTAGTATTAACTTTTAGAAACATTTTTCTGCAGCACCCCCAGCACCCCTACTTCCCTACTTCCCCAGCTATGGAAAACACCCTTCTTTCAAAAGTAAAAACATTGTGATTAATTGCTGCATTTATAGTAACTACATACTGTATTTCAAAATAAAAAAGGACTTGTAGGGACTCAAAATGTGAATCTTTTTTTGAAATAGTTCATTGAAATGAACCGCCCAAACATAGAGATTCGCTAAAATGAATCAGGCTTCCAAACACTACCTGAAAGAGAGAGGAAAGTTTAGAAGAGCATGTTTTATTATTGCCTCAGTTCACTTGGCTATAAAGCTGCGTGCGCATTACAGTGTGACATAAAAACCAGCGATATAGCATTTTTATAATGCATTAATGCTACATGTTGGAAAAAGTATCATTTTACTGGAAAAACTACACTGTTTTGAAAACACCTAAGCTGCTAAGGTAGTACCGCTACTTTTAGTTTCTCCCCAACACTGTTCTTAAACATGTTACATTATTTTTGGAATTTTGATTTACATTTATTTTCTATCTGTTGAATAAATAAAATGATTCCCTCTTATAGTCCAATGCCTGTTCTGCTGAAATACTGTATACACTGGTTTAAGAAAAGCAATTTTTTTACTAATGCAATTTGAGTCCACTGTTGCTTTGTTTCTTTCCTTTATTTTCTTTCCATATTGCACTACTCACTCTAACATGTAGCTTTAATTTTCCTAATGGTTTTCGCACTGCTCACGTTGGCAGTTCTGTTTATGTGTTATCAGCAGTTTTCTGAGTGATAAATCTATGAAGGGAAGGGGCAGCACTTAAAAGTGACTAATAAGTCACTCTGGGTTTCTCAAGAAAATAAAGATAAATGGAATTTTTGCTACTTTGTTAATTTAGTTGAACTTGAGTGGAATCCTTAAACTGCATAATCAATACAAGAGGTGAATTTTTGTCCACTGCATATCTTACAGAGTCATTAGTAGACTCACACAGCGAGGAATCCGACTCGGATCAGTCAGATGTGCCTGAGATGGACTCTGAAATTGAACAGGAAACACAGCTTACATACCGGCGTCAGGTATGTAACAGCATGGCTATAAAATACGTATAAAATGAACCACAGTTGGAGTCATGATTGGACCCAGACCAAGACTAAGAAAAAAACAACAACTGTTAGTCCAAGAACAAGGTTGTCCATTATTGAACTATAATAGAGAATATTGAGCTATGGAATTCTTGTGAAATTTCTGTAATGGTGAAGATAACTGCAGATGAAGATACAGAGTAGGGAGATCCAGAGAGGTTGTCTAGAGAGGTCTGAAGACCAAGACCACAAGATTAAGGCTTGAACTCTGAAATGAACCAAATAACGCTTTGACAAAACCTGAAAACAGATCTTTTCTGGGTACTGCGCTAAGATTGGCATGCTCGAATGTTCTGAATTTTGTGAGAGTTTGATGATCAGATGTCCCTGTCCAGGTTTACAAAGAAGATCTACCTCAGCTTAAAGAGCAGTGCAAGGAGAAGCATCGTGTCATTGCCATGAAGAAGAGAGAAAGAGCTCCAGCCAGTGGAATGAGGTTGCACTTTATACATGGGTAAGTGCTACTACAGATTGCCCAACACACCAGTGACAGTCATCACAGTTTATTCTTTTTTATTATTAACAGTTTTATTGATTCCATATAACATATATAAATAGAATAATAATAAAAAATAACAAAATATATAGAATCACATTATATTATTTACAACCCTTCCTCCCGAACATTAACCCCCCCACCCAACATGAATAGATCCCCCAGTGGTCAAACGTAATTGACAAAGACACACAGAAAGACAATAAAACAGTAGAAAATATTTAGAAATACATAATGGAAAGTATACATTCAAAAACAAAAAGGCTACAACACACACATTTAAAACAACATGTCTCCCTCCACTGCCCCTCCCCGAGAGCCCTCCAAAAAGGCCAAATAGCCACCCCACCTCCTGATGAACATATCCATGTTGCCTAGCCTTCTATATGACAACTCCTCCAAAGCCACTGCCCTGCCCATCTCCTCGTACCACTCACGAAACGAGGGGGCTCCAGCTGACTTCACAGTTTATTCTTAATGGTACCAGTTCTGCTTTTCATTATAGACCTTATTCACAGTCGTGCCGCAGTCTTTAATTTTTGGCGTAAATGAAAACGAGGCTTTGAGGGAGTGACTTACCGTCTCTTCAATGGCATGCGCTGTATAAAGCTGTATTAAAGCTCCTAGATCACATCTAGTTTTTTACAACTCTTGGTAAGATTTTTTTTTAATGTTTCATTAGCGGAACGATCCAAACCACTTGTATGACCCATTGAAAAAACTGTACGTCTATCCCTCATAGCCTTGTTGTCATTCACATCAAAAAATTAAAGTTGATGCTGCTGTAAATAAGGTGCATTTTTAGAGGAGCTGTCCTTTTCATGCAAACACAACTCCTTTCTATTTAAATTGGGCTTATTATAGATTGCGCTTCATTCACAAAAATTGCCTGGCACAATTTGTATTGCGCTTTTTTAACCACTCTATACTCAAACTATAGTTTTGCCAGGTCATTTAGGACACCTACTTTGTGCATGACACGAGTAATTTTTCCATCAATTGTTTACAGACAGATTGTTTCACATTTAATTGACTATATCACAATTCCAGTGTGTCAGAAGTTTACATACACTAAGTTAACTGTGCCTTTAAGCAGCTTGGAAAATTCCAGAAAATGATGTTTAGCCAATTAGCTTCTGATAGGAGGTGTATTTAATTGGAGGTGTACCTGTGGATGTATTTTAAGCCCTACCTTCAAACTCAGTGCCTCTTTGCTTGACATCATGGGAAAATCAAAAGAAATCATCCAAGACCTCAGAAAAAAATTGTGGACCTCCACAAGTCTGGTTCATCCTTGGGAGCATTTCCAAATGCCTGAAGGTACCACATTCATCTGTACAAACAATAGTACGCAAGTATAAACACCATGGGACCACGCAGCCATCATACCACTCAGGAAGGAGACGCATTCTGTCTCCTAGAGATGAACGTAGTTTGGTGTGAAAAGTGCAAATCAATTCCAGAACAACAGCAAAGGACGTTGTGAAGATGCTGGAGGAAACAGGTAGACAAGTATCTATATCCACAGTAAAACAAGTCCTATATCGACATAACCTGAAAGGCCACTCAGCAAGGAAAAAGCCACTGCTCCAAAACCACCATAAAAAAGCCAGACTACAGTTTGCAAGTGCTCATGGGGACAAAGATCTTACTTTTTGGAGAAATATTTTTTGGTCTGATGAAACAATAATTGAACTGTTTGGCCAAATGACCATCGTTATGTTTGGAGGAAAAAGGGTGAGGCTTGCAAGCCGAAGAACACCATCCCAACCGTGAAGCATGGGGGTGGCAGCATCATGTTGTGGGGGTGCTTTGCTGCAGGAGGGACTGGTGCACTTCACAAAATAGATGACATCATGAGGAAGGAAAATTATGTGGATATATTGAAGCAACACCTCAAGACATCAGCCAGGAATTTAAAGCTCGGTCGCAAATGGGTCTTCCAAATGGACAATGACCACAAGCATACCTCCAAAGCTGTGGCAAAATGGCTTAAGGACAACAAAGTCAAGGTATTGGAGTGGCCATCACAAAGCCCTGACCTCAATCCAATAGAAAAATTGTGGGCAGAACTGAAAAAGCATGAGGAGGCCTACAAATCTGACTCAGTTACACCAGTTCTGTCTGGAGGAATGGGCCAAAATTCCAGCAACTTACTGTGAGAAGCTTATGGAAAGCTACCCAAAATTTTTGACCCAAGTTAAACAATTTAAAGGCAATGCTACCAAATACTAACAAAGTGTATGTAAACTTCTGACCCACTGGGAATGTGATGAAAGAATAAAAGCTGAAATATATAATTCTCTCTACTATTACTCTGACATTTCACATTCTTAAAATAAAGTAGAGATCCTAACTGACCTAAGACGTGCAATGTTTTCTGCGATTAAATGTCAGGAATTGTGAAAAACTGAGTTTAAATGTATTTGGCTAAGGTGTATGTAAACTTCTGACTTCAACTATACATTATATTCAGCATTATATAGTATTATAATCTGTAAACGCAGTGCACTCTCGCGTTGAAAAGTAGCATCGTTGCTCATTGTATTACATGTGCTCACATGATGAGGAGAAACCATCTAAAACACTTTAAAAACCAGGACACTTTGACCTCTGAGACATCAGTGTGACATCCATGAAAGCTTCACAACTGATTTCATTGAAACTGAAAGCACGGTCTGATGTTGCACAAGTTTAATCAAATTGATTTCAAATTGAGTTCAAATCAAATTGATTGCGCTCCATTCCTGCGCGCATTCGTTTGCTCAGTGAAGTTTAACGGATACTCTCTTGTGGTAAAGACAAACAGTTTTGTGAAATGTAAAACATGCCTGATTTTGAATTGATAACATGTATACATTATAAAACATGGAAAATAGCAGTAAAATATAAGTGATGTGCTGGAGAGAAACAACTCTCAAGCGCATCAAACAGCACACGCCCTTTGTCAACACACCTGATGCAGCAACCGCTCCACAATAAGCTGTATGCTTATTATGATCTTCTTTGAAGTGTTTATAAAGTGCTTTCATACACTGGACAACTTGGGTTGTGTTTTCCACTTTAATTTGTCTCCGTCATTTTTCAAACGAGTTTCATCATGCAGCACATTTTTCACTGGGCTGCAAACTGACCCCTTGATCTGATTCTATAATCTTAGACCATCAGTACCCACTGCAGTTTTTCTACCAGGCAGGCACACATACAGTAGGTATAGACAATGGTCTGATCAACTGCAGTTGTAGCAGTGTAGCCAACATGGACAAGGTTGTCTTCATTTCAACAGCACTAGTATTGTGCGTTCAAGAACATCTGACTTATCTTAATTAGGACCAAGCTCAGGATGATGCAGGTAGACACCTGCACAGTCTGTTGGATTATTTTGAAGCCCTTTTCTGACAGGCTACAGGGCTATGTTCTAGAGATGATGGTGACCAACACTAAGGTGCCTTATTGAACTGTGCTCTCTCTTTCATTTTCACCCTTTACATGACAGACAGAAAATAGTTAGAAACTAGCTCTTTCCACAAGCACCAAGGGAGATGAGTTGTTGTGCAGGAAGCTGGACCTTCAAAGGAGATGGTGATGTATATGTCTTTTGCCAGAGAACCCAGTTTTCATCCACTGAGAGAGTGTGGAATGTTGCAGTTGTACCTGGGAGTAAACCTAAATAAGACTGATTGAATTGGTTTGACAACACAGCTCTAAAGCAGCTTTTATAAGAAATTTGAACTTTGTTTTACATGAGCATGAGCCATTTGTATGTGGAAATATTTGTAATGTGTGTGTGTGTTAGTTACAGAGGTTATGACTGCAGGAGTAACCTCTTCTACACTCAGACGGGTGAGATTGTGTATCATGTGGCAGCCGTGGGTGTGGTATACAACAGACAGCAGAACACGCAACGCTTTTACCTGGGACATGATGACGACATTCTTTGTCTGGCCATACACCCTGTCAAAGACTATGTAGCCACAGGCCAGGTACAGTCAAACAGCACAAACTTCTGTCAGCATGCATGCAGAGCAGAGAGGTTTCTCTGTTGATCTCTCATGATACCTCAAAGCAAATGATAAACATTTGCCTGATTTCATCAAATGGTCTGGGCATATTCATGTTTGCTTCTTATTCAGGTGGGCCGAGATTCTTCCATTCATATTTGGGAAACAGAGTTTTTAAAGCCGCTGTCTGTTCTTAAAGGATTTCACCAGTTTGGGGTGTGTGCACTTGACTTCTCAGGTATGGTATGTTCAGTTAATTAGTAGTCTCAGTGAACCATATTTTAATTTGTGATTGCTAACGCATCACTCTTGCTCATAATTAGGGTTAGGGATTTTTCAAAACCTATCTATCTATCTATCTATCTGTCTGTCTGTCTGTCTGTCTGTAAAGCTATCTATCTATTTATCTATCTATCTATCTTTGTCATCGTCTGTCTGTCTGTCGGTCAAATTAAAAAAAAAGAAAAAAAAAAAGAAAATCATGATTAAAGGCCAAATAAGTCTGCCCCACCAAATGCCAACAAACACCAACGTCCAACACTTGTTTGAATTTGTCGGATCAGTGTGTTCACCCTGTTTCCATTTGTTGCCGTCTGTTTTCACCAGTTCAACATGTTCAATCAGCGTTTGTCAGGTCTCAGAATGTTTGAAGTGTTGGCATCTGTTGAGGTAATGTGAACTGGCCTTATAGGGATAGTTCACCCAAAAATGAAAATTCTCTCATCATTTTATCACACATATTGCCATCCAAGATGTGTATGACTTTCTTTCTTCTGCTGAAAACAAACAGAGATATTTAGAAGAATATTACAGCTCTGTAGGTCCATAAAATGCAAGTGAACGGTGTCTCTGAAGGTCCAAAAAGCACATGAAGGCAGCATATAAGTAATCCACACCACTTTGGATGAGAACAGACCAAAGTAACTCCTTTTTACTGTAAATCGTGACATCATCCGTCTCCTTGGCAATCATGATTTCAAGCTTGATTACATGTAATAGCCTTAATAGCGCCATCTAGCGCTCTGCGCATGTGTCAAACACTAGGAAGTATAATCGAGCTTAAAATCATGATCGTGCCTAGCAGTGCTGGTCCTAGCCTTTTGGAGGACCTAAGCAAAAATTTGTGTGGGGGCCCCTGTCATTATGTTCATAACACTACCTATAATGACTTTGACAGTGTGGGGGCCCCCTGGCTGATCGGGGGCCCTTAGCAACTTGCTTAGTTTGCCTTTGGGGAGGACTGGCACTAGTGCCTAGAGACTGCAATGGCAAGATGTATAGTGAAAAAAGAGTGATATTTTGGTCTGTTCTCACCCAAAACCAACTGGATCGCTTCAGAAGACTTTGATTTAACCACTGGAGTCATTTGAATTATTTTTATGGTGCCTTTATGTGATATTTGGACCTTCAGAGTTGTGGACACCATTCATTTGCATTGTATGGACCTACAGAGCTGAAACAATCTTCTAAAAATCTTAATTTGTGTCCAGCAGAAGGAAAAAGTCATACATCTGGGATGGCATGAGAGTGAGTTAATGATGAGAGAATTTTCATTTTTGGTTTAAGTATTCAATTAGTAGTGGAATTTGTGGTGAACATCTACACTACCCATGATCCTGTAGTGAAAGATCCACCAATCAGAGAACTGCAGCAAGCAAATTGTGCCAAAGAGCAATGCAGCAAACGCCCACTCTCATAACGCATGAAGAACGTCCCATGAAAAACCTTAAGTACAAAGTACAAATTTGTTTTTCCAAATGCTTATTTGCTTCAAATCAAAATGTGTAATGTTGTGATTCACCTTGGAGCTGGTTGGTTTGGTTCATGGTTTTGAACTATTTATTTTATGAAATCCCTATGAAAAAATGAATGGGAAAAATACTTCTGGAACCAAGATGGCTGAAAAAGCGGAAGTAGACTATTGTGACCTATTACATTGCACTCTGCAATACTTGTTTCTGATTGGTCAAACTGCATTCTGCAATCAAATATTTTAGATAATGACCACTAAATTGTATATTTGACTGTTGTCTTGCTCTTTTATTGTCTTTAGTATCACTCTGCAGTCTCACTATTTTCATATCAAGTTAGAATATGTGACTCAAAATCTTTAGCCAGTCGACTGTATTAAAAATTAAGGCCTTGTTGGACTGTTTTAATTTTAATACAAGTAAGATAATAAATTATGTAATCTTTTAATCTCAAATAAATATTTCATGTCCATGTATTTATGTGTTTGGTAAGAAGCTGTATAATTAGCTGAATAATGTACAGTCAGCCAGTCATTATCAGAAAATAAACCCATGGCTTCATGTTGATATCTTAAACACTCTGTCTGGATTTATTTTGCGATAATGGCCAGCTGACTACACATCACATACTACTTTCCTGTCTGAACTCAAAGATTTCAATGTCAAGAATAGCCTTTCTTAGGAATATTCCCCTAATGTCTGTTAATGTTGCAGACCTAAACATAGATGTTTATTCTTATTAGACGCTATCCAACTGAAATTCTCATTGGAGTGATGCCTTTGTTAACTGTCACATTACATTACTTGAGACGTCTTGTTACGTAGTTAGTGGGGCGGAGATTGTATAATGACATTATGCTATTACGCCGTTATTTAGTGGCTGATGTTGAGTGTAATCAGAGCAGCATGGTGTGTGTCTCCACAGCAGATGGGAAGAGGCTGGCTTCAGTGGGTCTGGATGACAATCATACCATCGTCCTATGGGAATGGAGAAAAGGAGAGAAGCTCTCCACCATTCGGTGAGTGAATAAGGTGTGACGCAATTGGACAAGCCCTTCGTCAAATGTCCTGCCCCAACTTCCTCTTTTATACGAAATACATCAATAAACAAAATACAATTTTGTTTATCAAACTATTTCATGGGGTTTAAATTAAAGAGAAACTGCGTGTTCATTAACGTTTTTATTTGTCCAACTCTATTTTGATGGCACCAAATGGTTCACTTTTTTAGTGACACAATGCTTTGAAATAGTTTTCCAATTTTCTTTTTGTATGCACATCTCCTAAAATACTTTGGTGTCTTTACATTATATTAGTTTAGCTTCTCTATGCACCTCTTCATGACATTAGACTGCTTATCATACAATCTTTTATCTCAGCATTATCATGAGCACAGGAGCAAATGCTAAAACCTGCTGCTTTTCTCTTTCATCCCTGGCAAAAAATGTCCATGATATGGTTGATTTATGGCACAGGCAACAGAAGGACTGTTTGATCCTTCTATGCACATTGTCTTAGATCTTAACTAAAGGCGTGGAGTTCACATTAGATAAAGATAGATGAGCTTTTTAGCATCTCTTGTTTTGATGTTGATTGTGTTAGCACTTAACATATACTGGATGTGTTTCAAGTTTAATTTGTATTCATGAAACAGGGATCTGCCAGGCATACAGTATTTGTTTATGGAATTTCAATCAGCCTCTTTACAGTTGTACAGCTTTTACAATTACAGTTTTTCAATGGCCAATGTCAATATCTACAGAGCACAGTGGTTAATTTATGATAGAATGCTGATGATATGTGATGTAAGGTGTAATAACATTTATTATTTAATCCAATGAAACATAAGAAAATGCTGAAATTAAATTGACCTTAATTTATTCTAAACAATATACTTAAAATGTACTTAGAAAATACACAACAAAATACACAATTTGGAGAAAAAAAAGAAAAAAAAAATCCATTGACAAGGCTTTTGATTTTGGAACTGACACAAGGAGACATGAACACGTTTGTAAATAAGCTAATTGGATACAGTTATCAGCCAAAGTGAATAAAATGGCCGTATATCATCCAATTAATCGCTCTGGCCAATATATCGGTCTATCATAATCTGCAAAGCACTATTTTACAGTCTTTTGAGTGTTTTATTAAGTCTAAAATTCTCTCATAATTTACTCACCCACATGCCATCCCAGATGTGTGACTTTCTTTCTTCTGCTGAACACAAACAAAGATTTAAAGAGGAATATTTCAGCTCTATGGGTCTTCAAAAAAGTCATTTTTTACTATAAATTCTTCTCGCTGCCCAATAGGTGGCGATATGCACGAAGAATGTGAATCGGCAAAATCAAAAGAAGAAGAATGGGAAAGTGAAAGTGGAGATTTACAGTTAAAAAAGACTTGAATATTGATCTGTTTCTCACCCACACCTGTCATATTGCTTCTGAAGATATGGATTTAACCACTGGAGTCTTATAGATTAATTTTATGCTTTAAAATTACTTTATGTCTTTTACTTTATGTCTTTTTGGAGCTTAAAAATTTTGGTACCCATTCACTTTCATTGTGAGGTCCTACAGAGCTTATAGTATATACTCTTTTAAAAATCTTTATTTGTGTTCAGCAGAAGAAATAAAGTCTTACAAATCTGGGATGGCATGAGGGTGAGTAAATGATGAGAGGATTTTCATTTTTGGGTGAACTATTCCTTTAAAGGAAAAGTTCACAAAAAAAGAATTTTAATGATTATCCCAGTCTGTTGAGCTTCTCTCATGAATGCATAATGAACGTCAATACTTGTAAAAAGGATAGTTTTCTGATTGGATGAGTCTTGTAATTTTTTTAATTGCCTATATACTGTACAGTATGTACACCTGTGACCACACATCAATCAATGCACCAAGTGTCTTTTTAGTAGGTTAATGAATGATATTTCTTGCTGGAAGAATTCTTGATTGTAATTACTCTTATTAAATAAATTGAATTATTTATTCAAAATGTCTTTTATCATATTGCTGTTGCCACTGTTTTATAAAAGCCATTTGCCACTTGAAGCCATGTGGTACAGTGATTTGACCATGGTTAAAGTGGTTTTCACTTCATTTTGTGCCTAACAACACCTCTAAATTATGATAAAATCACATAACACTGTAACACATGTCCAGTCTTGGCTTGTTGCTCATACTCAAGTCTCAGAGTATGTACTTGCTCTTATTGACTAAAGCTGTTGGATTCCCCTGTCTGGATGCTTCTGAGTTCAAATATAGTGCAGAGCTACAGTCAGCTCCTCCCTGGGGCTCTCTGGTAGAGAGGGTGGGTGTGCGGGTGGAAGTAAATAGGGCCTGACAGTGCAGCCGCTGCTCAGTGCTCTACCACTCTGCACCAGGGCCTAATGCAGAGCCGCAGACAGCCACTGTCCCCTGTGCTTCAACCTTCCCTAACCCTAACATGAGAGTGAGTAAATAATGACTGAATTTAAACTTTCGTACTCCCCTGTCAGGATTGAGGGCAGTTCAGTTGCTAACATTTTGATGTCAGCTAATGTATTAGTAAATACATACTGTAACTGTAGATTTAATGGTTATGTCTCTCTTTTCTATTTAAAGGGGAAGTAAGGATAAAATATTTGTCATTAAAATCAACCCGTACATGCCAGACAAACTGATCACAGCTGGAGTGAAACACATGAAGTTTTGGCACAGAGCAGGTAAGACTAAACCTCTTGTGAAGCATATGAATTATTGTGCACTGACTCCAGTGTTGCCTGCACCTCTATTAAGTGGCGGCACTGTATCGGTACTGAACGACCATGACCAGAGCAAAATAAATTATATTTTACCTGCGTTTGCAGTGTGAATTGATGTTTCTGCTACATAAGGATCATTGGCAAATTAGGTTGTCCAAGGTGATAAAATTTTGAAATCTAGAATAAAAAAATGCATGTGTAATGTTCGTAGAAATGTAATCTTTGTGTCCATGTTGGTTTAATACATTTTCGCTATACAAATAAAAATGAATTGACTTGACTTTAGCGTTTTGTACCAAAAATCATTTTGTACCAAAAAATCATTTTGTACCAAAAAAGATATTTACTGACTTTAAAAAAAAAAACAAGTGGTGTAACCATCAAGTGAAAGGTATTGAAATACTTTCCTTGCACCTACTGAAAATACACATCTCAATACCCAGAACTTAATAATTAATATCAACAAAGTTTTCAAACATGTTTTTCAAGGTAAAAAATATATATGTTTTACAAATATCATGAATTGTTTTAGTCAAAAATACAAAGTTTTCTTAGGGTTACTCAAAATGTAAAAATAGTTGATATTTTTTGCTTCATGATGATGTAAAGTGGTCCTCAATATTTTAATTTTGATTACACCACCTGACTTTAATTTGGTGGACAATTTTTTTATATATATATATATATATATTAATAATTTTTTAAAACAAAATTGTTTCACTGCTTATCTTTTAAAGAAATAACAATATTAATAATATATGAATATTATATAAATATTAATAATATATAAATCTATTATTAAAAACTGCTTATGCTAACATTTGTTTTTGTTTTTTTGTTTTGTTGCTTTAATGAGATTTTATTTATTTATTTACTGTATTTATTTTACAATGGACAGTTACACCACTTTTGTTTTTTACTTTAAACTCAGAAATGGAAAACATATTCATTATTGTAGATGTGTATTCAAGTAATTGTTTTGAATGATCTGTGTTTTCAGTGTATTTGTGAATCATTTTAATAGATCTGGACAAAAAAACAAACAAAAAAAAGAGCACCACATACTGTAATTTACCCATAAACAGAATGTGTGGGAAACACTGACTGATGCTGATGTTGATCTGATAAGCCTGTGATCTTCTCAGGGGGTGGACTGATTGGAAAGAAGGGCAGCATGGGAAAAATGGAGACCATGATGTGCGCTGTGTACGGCTGGACGGAAGAAATGGTGTTCTCAGGAACCTGCACCGGAGATATCTGCATCTGGAGAGATATGTTGTTGATAAAAACCGTCAAAGCTCACGACGGGCCTGTTTTCAGCATGCACACCCTGGAGAAGGTACCAGATTCAACTTTAAATAGGAAATGGAACCTGATAAAATGTTTCAGAAATGTAATGAGTGTATTCATTCATTATTGTCAAAAGGGCTTTGTGACTGGTGGAAAAGATGGAATAGTGGCTTTGTGGGATGACACGTTTGAGAGATGCCTCAAGACATATGCCATCAAACGAGCTGTATTGGCCCCAGGCTCCAAAGGTGAGTTTTTCCATGCATTCTTTGAACTTTGAACAGAGCGCAACAGTCTGGTTCCAGAAGTAAAAATCCCATTCATTTTCTCCATATAGAAACAAATTGTTAACGTTAACATATAAACCTTTCAACACAGACCTACCATGAGCTCAGGTTATTTAGCCATGAAATATGCTTTTGTAGAAGCCACAAGTCAGTGTGATTTTACGTAGTTTTTAAACGTACAATTTTTTACTTAATTAAAAAAAAAAAAAATAGGTTTCATTGCCAAATTCCTAGTGAAGACCTACTCTACCCATAATTCAGAAGAGAGAGCCACAAATCAGCAGTCACTGTTACCATTGAAGCTTGGATAAAATTGAGAGCTGCAGGCCTGAAACTCAAGTTGAGTAACTTGATGAAATAAATATTCTTGATTAGAGTTTTTCATGCTTAATAGAGAAACAGTTAGGCAACATGCTATTGTTTTTATTTAATAAGTTTATATTTACATTAGCTGCCAAATCACCCTGTAGTTCACGACCGGTTGCCTACTGAAGCTAAGCAGGGTTGAGCCTGGTCAGTACCTGGATGGGAGATCTCCTTAGAAAACTAAGGTTGCTGCTGGAAGAGGTATTAGTGAGGCCAGCAGGGGGTGCTCACCCTGTGGTCTGTGGGTCCTAATGCCCCAGTATAGTGATGGGGACACTATACTGTATAAAAGGCACTGTCCTTTGGATAAGATGTTAAACCGAGGTCCTGATTCTCTGTGCTCATTGAAAAGAGTAGGGGTGTAACCCTGGTGTCCTGGTCAAATTCCCCCCACTGACCCTTATCAATCATGGCCCCCTAATAATCCCCATCCATTAATTGACTACATCACTCTACTCTCTACAGCTGGTGTGTGGTGTGTTTTGAGTGTACTGGTGCACTATGGCTGCCGTTGCATCATCCAGGTAGATGCTGCACACTGGTGGTGTTTGAGGAGAGACCCCTGTTCACTATATAAAGAGCTTTGAGTGTAGTGTCAGAAAAGCGCTAAATAATTGTAACATTCATTCATTAAAATTTAACTTTTTAAATAAAGGAGTGTGTTCAATAGCATAATAGCATATTATCCATTTTTACTGTGGTATTTAATTTTAAATATAAAAATTTTTGAAATTACACTGGTATTGGTACAAACAAAAACGTTGGTATTTTAATGTGTGTATACTGTATATATACAGTCCCGTGTTGCTCCGCAATCTTTTTTCATTTTAGTTCTACGTGGTTTGTGTTGTTCATTATATGATGTTTTAATATTGGTTTCACGCATGCTAAGATATGTAATCATTCGTTTGACTGTGTGTACCGTACCTAAGACCCTGTATCGTTTGGCGTGGATACATGTACTGTTGCATCCCATATATATATATATATATATATATATATATATATATATATATATATATATATATACACACACTACCGGGCAAAAGTTTTGAAACACTTACTCATTCTTTATTATAATTTTTTTTTTCACATTTTAGAATAATAGTAAAGTCATCAAAACTATGGAATAACATAAATGGAACTATGGGAATTATGTTGTGACTAAACAAAATCCAAAATAAATCAAAACTGTGTTATATTTTAGCATCTTCAAAGTAGTCACGCTTTGCCTAGAATTTGCAGACATGTACTCTTGACATTTTCTCAACCAACTTCTTGAGGTATCACCCTGGGATGCTTTTTAAACAGTATTGAAGGAGTTCCCATCTATGTTGGGCACTTATTGGCTGCTTTTATTATTTGGTCCAAGTCATCAATTTCAAAAACTTTTTTTTTTTTATTATTAAATTTTAGATTTATAATTAAATAAATTAATATGGTGGCACAATTATATTTTTGTTTACAAAACTCATTTCAAACATTTAAGCATACGCCTTCAGATCAAAAGATTTTTAAGATCATGAGAAACATTTCAGTCAAATGTTTCAAAACTTTTGACCGGTAGTGTATATCAGTATATAGGTACACCTGTACACCTACTTATTCATGTGATTATCTAATCAGCCAATCGTGTGACAGCAGTGCAATTCACAAATCAGGCAGATACGGGACAGGCACTTCAGTTAATATTCACAACAACCATCAGAATGGGGAAAAATCTATCTCAGTGATTTGGACCGTGGCATGATTGTTGGTGCCAGATGGGCTGGTTTGAGTATTTCTGTAACTGCTGATCTCATGGGATTTTCACGCACAACAGTCCCTAGAATTTACTCAGAATGGTGCCAAAAACAAAAAACATCCAGTGAGCAGCAATTCTGTGGACGGAAATGCCTTGTTGATGAGGGAGGTCACCAGAGAATGGCCAGACTGGTTCAAGCTGTCATAAAGGCTACGGTAACTCAGATAACCACTCTGTACAATCTGAACACATTGAACCTTGAGGCGAATGGGCTACAACAACAGAAGACCAACAGCAGCATGTGTGTGAATATATAGTATACACAGTATCTTCTGTATTTTTAGATGTATTACGTGACATTAGATTTTTAAGGTTAATGCTCCATCGAGTTTTAAATCAACAAAATCTACCACCCTGCCCTAAGTCTTAAACCTTAACCAATGTTGTCATAAAAAGCAAATGTCAGATGAAAAACAGATTCAATTTTTTGGGGGGAAATTGCTGCAAGAGAGCAGTGAAGGCCCACTCCCATGAAGCAAATTACATAATTGAGTTGGTCTCCCTACACTCTCAAATTACTTTTGATATAGACCATATATTTGTAAATATCTGAATATAATCTTGCAATATATTTAGACATAAATATTGCGTTTTTATTCTTTAAATTAGGGCTGTATAATATTGACAAAATCGAATAGATATTGTGATTGGGATTTTAAAAGCTATTTTGGCAGTTTGTTTTTCCTTAATAATATATTTTACATTAAGAAATTTTAGTGTTCAAAAATTTCCAGAGGGAAAAAATTGTGTTTGCAGAAGTGATAGATGATAGCATCAATTATTTTTTGTTGTTGCTTATTTTAACATAACTTAAGTTTACTTTTTAAAAACTTTAACATATTTAACTTTTCTTTTTTTTACCACCTTCCTGATATCTGTTCTGTTTTCTAATTGCCTTGCACACTGCATTCTGATAGCAAGATATTTCAGTGTGCAAAAGATGTGCTCCAATCAGAATAGTGATTAAACATGACAGAATTCTGAATAAAAAATAAAAATAATAATAAAATAATTGCAGCTTGCTACGGTTTAAAATTGCACATGCTCAAATTTAGATTTTATTGTGATCGTGATTAATTATGCAGACCAACTCACAATCAATCAAGTCAGTAATTTTACATTACACCATTGTATTTTTGTATGATTACGTAATTCGCAATGTTGATTGTAGTTCATTCGCACATAAAAGACGTTTTGTTTTTTTGTTTTTTTGCTTCAAATCAAAGTTTGCAATGATGTGATTTATCCCAGAGTTGGCTGGTTGGATTCATGTCTTCGAACTATTTATTGAAGAATTTCTTGAAATCCCTATGTAGAAAATGAATGGGAAAAATACTTCCGGAACCAAGGTCACTGTTGCGCTCTATTCAGATAATGCATATGAAGCCTCATGGCTAAAACAGTGTGACTTTGAGTAACTAATGCAAATAAAGTCAATCAGGTCAAATTCCTGATCCTCTACATCCTCTAAGAGTATGCTCTGTGTTTAATAAATAGTAAGCCAAGGTCATGGATGAGTGTTTATTTATAACATCTCCCCTCCTGCAGGTTTGCTTTTAGAGGACAATCCCTCTATTCGTGCCATATCGTTGGGTCATGGACACATTCTTGTTGGAACCAAGAATGGAGAGATTCTGGAGGTGGATAAAAATGGACCCATCACACTTCTGGTTCAGGTAAGGTACACATTCAGCAGTTCACTGTCCTCCTATTGAGTCATAGCAGCACATTTAAAAGGCTTTCTGCTAGAGTAGAGTATTGTTATGGTATTAGTATTATGGGTTTCCAGGGCATTGTCCCACCTTCAGTAAAAATCTATTGGAATTTTTAGTCGTATCATTCGCCAGGTAAGACTCATCCAATTGCTTACAAAGCAAACAACCTCTCTTCAACAAGTCGCATGATTTGAGGTATCATTTATGCCCTTAGAAAAAATTATGCAGGATGAATTGCATGCCAAAGTTGAAAACATTGGGAACACCAAAGTATGAGCAATAATAATAGTGATACCTCTAATAATATGAAAATTTTGTTGCACTATTGGGTAATACAGAGCATCATGAATAATCTAATAAAGTATATAAACTGTACTCTAAGCTTCACTTTATTTAACATAAATGTCAATATCAGTTTAGACCTTGAAATCTTTAAAGGTAGGTTTGATTAATACAGTGTTTTTTCTATCATTGTAATGCACATTAAATTCAATATTGCAGGAAATTAAGCAGCTTAACTGATTCCTGTTGCCTTTGCCCCAAAAAAATTACACTCTCATGAGTAATCCGTTTATATACGTTACATGATTAATGTCTGCACATACCTTGTGGAACATCATGAAGGCTGTACATTTCCATTATTAAGTTGTATTAATCTGTATACACCTGCTACTGTATGTTCTCACAGTGAGCTGGTAATTTAACAACAGTTTTCAAAACCGTTATCCACATTCTTACAGTTTAGCCACTGACATCACAACAAAGTAGCAGTAAATGTAACATGTTTACATAGACAAACAGTTACAAGAATGTGTCCATCTGCAAATGCCCTATAACTGTAGGCACACTAGTATAGAATGTGTGATTATGAATAAAACTTCATTTTAAACATTCTTTTGATGCCTTGCATGCACTGGGATTTCCTTGGGAACATGCAAGTCTTTTATTCCCAATTTCCTATAGCAGCATCTGGAAGTAAATTTTCCTCAGAATGTTGAGTCATATGGGTGTCATTCTCTGTGTCTAGTTCGCACCAGTAGGGCAGTTTGTAATGTTGTGTTCTGGATAGCTGAGATTTTGCTTCACTGGAAGTAATTTGCTCCAATTCCATTTCAAGGAGAAATAACATTTCTCCAGACACTATAGTTACATAACAAAATGTCAATGGCAGTAAATGCAGACTGCACAAAAAGAGTAGATTTCTATTATTTCTGCACTCAGACTTCGATGGTTAAAAGGCATTTTATTTTTCCTTTGTAGCTCAGCTTGACAGGGAACAGCAGGTTTTTGGATGCTGATTAAATGTGCATCTGTTTGACTCTTTAGAGTTTGCACTTTAGAATCAGGCATCATGATTAATTACTGGTTGGTCCTTGTTATTGTTAAACTTAAGTCATTGTTTACTTACTAAAGGTAACATATAATTTGGTCCAAACCCTCTATTGTCAAACTTGCCCAAGGGCAGTATTTCATCTTGTTAATTTGTCAAGCAATTATTAGAGTGGAGAAATAAAACAGCTAGTATTTACCAAGTAAAGAGCCCTCTCTGGGCCCGCCATACTGCAAGAAAACATTTCAGCTTGATCAAGCTGTTATTTATGATACACTGTAAACATTTTCAATTCACTAAAAATTTTGCTTAAGATTAATTTCTGCCTTAAACCAAAGTGATGCCAGTTAAAGTTTCAACCTGCATTCAATTCACTTTTTCAACCACTTTCAATTTAATTACTGAAGAATAAAATCGAGCCGAAACTCTGAAAACTCGTGAAACCAAGTAGAAATGACCCAAATTATTGTGATGAGTTAAGTAGGTGGGAAAAAAGATTTTGTTATTTGTTATTTCATCAGCATAAAGATGAAAATGTTTTTTTTTTTTTTTTTGTAGTGTACATTTACTCTGAAATGCTTTTTCAGGAGCATAGAGTGTGTTTGAGGATATCTTTGGTGCATCACAACAAGAATGTTTAAATGTTAATGTGTGTTAATCCTGCTGAAAAGATCAGCGTTGCTTGCCACCACTTACTGTATGCTGTGTTTTGTGTGCTGGTGTGCTGGTTTCCCCACCAGGTTTCTTAACTAGCTTACCCAGCTTCACTTGAAACACCATGCTGGTCAACCAACTTCACCAGCTAGGTTTTGCTAGTGAAAAGCATTTATATGCTGGTCCTCCAGCTAGACCAGCACCAAGCCTGCACTAACAACCAGCATTAACCAGCTTTGACCAGCATGGGAATTGCATGCTGGTTAAGTTATTCTTTTTAACAGGGAGTTTGTTAGTAGCCATATACTAATCATTTTTTTATGGGGTGGGATTTATTTAGGGTCACATGGAGGGCGAGGTGTGGGGTCTTGCCACTCACCCTCATCTGCCATTGTGTGCCACTGTGAGCGAAGATAAGACCCTGCGCATATGGGACCTCTCGCCCAGCCACTGCATGCTCGCTGTACGCAAACTCAAGAAAGGTAGGCAAAGGTTTACACTGTCATTACATTAGAATATATCTGTCAGTGCTTCATGACCAAGGTCATTACAAAACATGCAGTGGCTCCAAAGAGTATTTAGGCACTGCAGTAGATAAAAAAAATTTCAAACTAAGTGGCATTTATTTTTAACTCCTGAGCTTGATTGCTGTGTGCATTTTCCATTTCCCTTTTTGATTTGTAAGTAGTAGCACCTAATAAACATGCAATATATATAATATTTTAAATATATATATCAAATTGTTTATAATGTTTCCAGCAGTGTTGGTTATTCATGTTTTTGAGATGTTACAGTCATTACAGCTGATTTTCTGTAATGCTGCTTTTTTGGAACAATGCGTATTGGAGAAGGACAAATAAAAAAAAAACCTAAACAAAAGAAAATACTTGACTTGATTTGAATTTTATGTAAAAAAAAAAAAAATTTAAAAATCTACTTTGGCAATAAAATCTCAATGTTCTCTCTCTCTTTGTAACTGTCAAATAAACAAGTGATAGCCAGTGCTGAAGCATTTTACAAATCAGAAATTAGCATACATAATTCTGATTCAAAGTAATGACCAGCATCATCCAATCACCGCCAACCGTGTTAAAATAAAATTTAGCATTATAAAATGTTGAATCTATGTACTGATTATCAATGTCCCATGTCTGCCAAACATGTTGAGTGGTCCAAACATCATTTGCTGCCTGAAACTGATCTTTTGGTCGGATTTTAGGAGTGAATGCACTTAGATGCATAGAAAGCTTTAGGATGTCCCCTTGCTCCCTATTTAATGAATAACTTATCCTGCAATGTGCTGTCTGTCTGCACTGGTCTCAGAACAGTTCAAAATGCACCTTATTTTCATCCTTACTCCATATAAAGCATCTGAAAGCAATTTTTTTTTCTCTCAATGGGAAAATGCACAGTAAATATAGGATTTCTAATGAAAAGTTAGCGCTTTTGTCCACTATAGTGGTCGTTGTGTTTAACAGTGTGCCGTTTTGCAATAAATCGCTAAAAATTTAAAAATGACATATCGGATGAAACTAGAGACTCTAATGTTTTGACTCAAATAGATTTCAATGCAAAAACTTAATGAGGTTTCTTACCAGATGGAGTTTTGTTGGCGTTTCACCCAAAGACAAACTCCGCTGTGATCGGCGCCATGTTGTTTTGTCACATGACTCCGTCGAAATGTAACCTTTTACTGACAGCCCAGAGTGTCCTGAACTGAGATCAGTTGGTTTAAATGAATTTAAATTATGCGTTGCGTATAGCGAAGCCAAAATACACTGTTTGCGCAGAAGGACGCAGGCTCACATGAGGATAATCTACAATAGCACAAATATGCACAAATAGCAGTTTTTAAGCAAAACATTTAAAAAATAATTACATTTGTTAGATTATTAAATTATTATACAATAGATATGCACACTTTCCAGTTGTCAAATTTTGTGGAACATAGTTCATGTGATGAACTACCTGTGGTTACTCTGTTAGGACACCTATGTGAACTTGAAGGAACTGACTTCCTCTAAAAATGACCTAAGGGGGGACCTGGGTAACTCAGCAAGTAAAGACGCTGACTATCACACCTGGAGTCGCAAGTTCGAATACAGGGCATGCTGAGTGACTCCAGTCAGGCTTCTTAAGCAACCAGTTGGCCCGGTTGCTAGGGTGGGTAGAGTCACGTTGGGTTAACCTCCTCGTGGTCACCATAATGTGGTTGTCACTCTCGGTGGGGCACGTGGTGTGTTGTGCGTGATGCCGTGGAGAATAGTGTGAGCCTCCACATGTGCTAGGTCTCCGCGGTAACGCACTCAACAAGCCACGTGATAACATTTGCGGATTGACTGTCTCAGACACGGAGGCAACTGAGATTCGTCCCACCTGGATTGAGTCGAGTCACTACGTCACCACAAGGACCTAGAGCGTATTGGAAATTGGGCAAGCCAAATTCGGGAGAAAAGGGGAGAAAAAAAAAATGACCTAAGGGTTCAAGTAATTAAAAAAAAAATAGGCTTTGTAGGTCAGCTATGCTTTTCTATGGCATACTGTTTAAACCGAGCATGACTGTCTACAAGCAACCCCTTTCTGATTATAAGTAGAACCTTACATGTACCTGTTCTTGTGATTTGTATTCCAAGCCTGGCTTACACAGTGCTGACCTTATTATGCTTCTGCAACTCAGTTTGAAAACTATAACTTAAGTGTTGAACACTTAGCATGCGAATTAGCCCTAAAAGAAGAGTAGAAGAGGAGAGTTGCAATAATGTTGTAGAGCTACCACCAGTGCTTATACAAGATACTCTACAGACCAGCAGTTTAATCAGACAGCCCTCAATTTAACTAATCCTTAATATAAGCCATCAACTCAAATTAAATGTCTTTTATTATCCTAAGAATAAATTGGGGTTTTACATATGGTAATGAACAATGGAAAGTTACATTACAAATATAAAAGAGGATTGTGTAATAGGTTAACATCATATTTCCTGGTTATTTTTTGGCATGGGTCCATATGTGGTTATAATGGCTATGATTAGGTGAACTATTCCTTTAACGTTACATGGTAATAAACAGTTATAACTTGTCGTAGGAGGGCGATGTTGCTGCTTCTCTCCAGATGGGAAAGCTCTGGCGGTGGGCCTCAACGATGGCAGCTTCCTCATTGTTAACGCAGACACTCTGGAGGACCTGGTGTCATTTCATCATCGCAAAGACATCATTTCAGAAATCCGCTTCTCTCCTGGTTAGTTTACACACTAAATTCAGCACAAGCTTGATACAATGGGAATGACTTGAGGACCCAGAATGAGTGAGATAGTATAAACTATTTCTGTACCTTCACATATGCTAATGTAATTAACGAGTATATGCACGAATGTATTACCACAGTAATGAGAATGTCCTATCTGGGTCATGGTAAGAGCTTAGAATTGAATAAAGAAACACTTTTTTTCAGTAACTGGCAAGTATTTGGCCGTGGCATCGGGTGACAGCTTTGTAGACATATACAACGTGATGAGCAGCAAGAGAGTCGGTGTTTGCAAAGGCTCAATGAACTATATCACCCATCTGGACTGGGACAAGAGAGGTGAGACAGATACAAGACACAAAGGCTGTATATCAGTTGAGTCAAGGGCCGTTCACACTTGACAGCGATTTACAACAACAAAGCGACAGGAATTCATTCATTTTTATTGAGAGTTGGCAATTTGAGGTGAAATGAGTGACAGTGACAATTGGCGATGCGATATGGGTGTGCCTGGCAACACAACAACAAAGTTGAGTAGTATTTAACTTGCAAATAGGCAGTGACACAACGCCGGGACTAGCAATGGGAGTGAAGTCAGATGCTGTCCCCTCCAGAATGGTCATTTGTAGTGGCAAGAAAACATATTTGTCATCCAACTGGAAAGACATCTTACTATATTTTTTAACAAGCTAAGGCCAGTTGTGTAGCCCACAAATAACTTTAGGGCAACCAGCTGTTGGAACACCTCCTATGACTAACAATACAGCAACTTGGTAACCTCCTTTAAACCTTGTCAGTGTGAACGCCCCATCAGAAGTGAAATTACTACCCAAGTAATGATTTGTGTGACATAGTAGGCCCAATACTCAAGTTTGTGTGAACAACCACTGTTGTTACATATGGTCACTCTACATTTAAGAATACACTTTACACCGTGTCCTAACCAGGAATGATCTGATGAAGCGACAAGCGACATTTTGTTGATTGCTTGATATCTATAGCTGCAGCATCGTATTCAGAAGCCCCACCCACAGTAAAATCTCTTTGGTTCAAAATCCCACTCCTCCTAACTGTACATTACACATATAATATGTTCTGACTGGCTGAGAATGTGCCGATTTGCACAGCAGTTTCAACTGACTGATCTCATGGAAAATTGGCAACAGGCGGTCGATTGTTTTGTCTTTTAAAATGGGTTTATGCCTTCCAAATTCCTGAACTGCCCCCCAATAGCCATGGCTGGAACTACAGTTGTGTGTTTGCGTAACATTACTGAGACCAAAACTGTGTTTTTTCACTTACTTTGTTGAATAGATGTGGTGTAGAAGGCACAGTACATCCAACTTTCGGAAACTTTTGCATAGTAATGCTGATGTTCGACACTGAAGTCTCTTTTGTTTTCTTTATTAGGAAAGCTTTTGCAGGTCAACACCTCAGCGAAGGAGCAGCTATTTTTTGAGGCCCCTCGTGGAAAGAAGCAAAGCATTCTTGCCACGGAGGTATGGATCCAACGCATCTCACCGTGTCATCCTGGGAGGGGGAAGGGCACTCTTAAGGGCAAGAACATGGCCCACTTTTCATTAGCTTGACTCTATATTTGGAGGCAGGGAATTAGGCCGTGCTTTAGGCCACCGGTACGTTGGGACAAACAGTGAACACTTACCTTAATAACGTAAGATTTAGTATTAGCTGGAAGCCCTTCAGTGTGTCTGATGTTCTGCTATTAGCTAATTGTACCGTTTTTTGAGGAGCCATTTTAGCTTTAGTCCTTTTATTCCTAGGACTGAGTTTGCCAAATTAGTGCTGCCATATGTTTATTTCATATTCATTTAAATATGTTTGTTCTTGTTTATATGTTGTTCAATTTAAGTTAATCTTTACAACATATGGCTTTCATGCATAGGGGTGATTCTTAATTTAGATGGATAATTTGCATGCTTTTAAAGATAAAAAAAACAAAAACATTCTAGTTTTAAAGTATAGATTAAAATAGTTTTAAGCTCTTTTATTGTGTCTCTTCACTGTAATTATTTTTTCCTAATTTGTAAGAAATGTTAATTTTGCCTATTTCAGGCTTGTCCCAGATCCAGACTTTTTAAATTCCCTACTGTAATAAATTTCTAAAAGTATGAAAATCAGGAAATTAAACTTTGCACTTTCTGCTAAAAACTTGAATATTCATACTTTCAGTTAATTTGGTATTGATGTGTACAATTTGTCACTTTTTTATCAAAGAACCACTGTCCCCAATGCTGCTGTCATTACCATCATGCTAAGCATTTTAGAGAACAATTATGTTTTTCCAAAAAAAGTTTCAGGTTATAATGGAAATGAAAAAAGACGGTGAGTACATCTGTGCCAAGGCAGCAGAATTACAGTTTGATAAACAGAGAATTTTAGAAATTTACATCATGATCTATGAGTAGTTTTATTAGGTGTCATTACCAAACCGGATCATTTCTTTCAAAGGGATACATTAAAGCGCCAATTATATGATTTCTTTTTCTCCGTATGTGGCAACACCTCTAAACACACCAGGGCGTGATCTGCGGCCAAAATGTTACCAATTGAGCAATCAACAACAGATGAAATGAGGGACTTAGAAAAAAAAAAAAATCTATTCTAGAGTAAATCTTATGGACTGAAGAAAAAAATGTTGTCCCTACCAGATGGGTTCAAAAGTCTCCAGATATCTGTAAGACCAAGATTTTTACACATCCTGTGAAACATCACTGTTGCTTTAGGGGGCTGGCACACATTTGCTTCATTATGATCAAGGACTGAGTCCATCAAAAGATTAAAGTCTCCTCCCAATATTATATCATGAGGGGTGCCAGCGGCTTGCAACATCCCTTCAAGATCTATAAAAAAGCCCTGATCATCAATGTTATGTGCATAAATATTCGCCAAAATCAACCTTTGCCCCTGAATTTCTGCTAAAACATTAATGACTCTTCTTAATTTATCTTTACTCTGTTTGAGACATTTGAATTGTAAATTCTTACTTATCAGTGTAATGACTCCCCTGCTTTTACTCGAGCCAGCACTATAAAAAAAATGCCCACCCCATATCTTTCCAAATTTTTCAGCTTCCTGCAGGGAAAGGTGCATTTCTTGAAGAAACACTATATCATATTTCGTATGCTTAAGAAGAGAAATAACCTTCCTTCTTTTTATGGGGTGCCCCAGCCCATTCACATTCCACGTGGAGAGAGACAATCCACTCATATTAACAACTGACATTTTGACATGTAAGAAAAAATAGATTGTGTGTCAAAAATAAAATTATAAAGACCACATTTCAACATTAGTGCAACAGTCAAACCCTGAACATCCCCTAGAACGCCAACTGGCGTCCATCCCTCCAAACTCAAACAGTCCATGTACGCCTACGAGAGCCCCCATGACAACTTTGCCATCGTATTGCTCAAGTCCAGTGTTTCTATAAAAATTTTGTGAGACAGAATTACACAGCAAAAGATAATCTATAAAACGAACTCCAGCTAATAGGCAGAATAAACACAAAGAGTGTGTAGCTTCATCCATAAAACTGTCCTGAAGGTGTGTTATTCTACAAAATAAACTCCAGCCACTAGGCGGAACCAGCACAAAGAGAGCACGCAGATTCTTCAGACAGTCAAACGAATGTTCAGTGAGCTGGTCCATTTGGCTGCAACATGAGTGCAAGCAAATTACTTACTCTAATGACTTAGCCAGAAATACTCCACAAATAAACTCAAGCCGATAGGCGGACTTAGCCCAAAGAGTGTGTTGATTCATCCACAAAACTGTCCCGAAGGTGTGTCACTCCACAAAATAAACTCCAGCCGCTAGGCGGACCCAGCACAAAAAGAGCGCGTAGAATCAGTCAAGCAAATGTTCAGTGAGACGGTCCACTCGGCTGCAACGTGAGTACCACAAAGTGACTTACTCACTCCATTGACTTTATGAAGGACATCGGTTGCTGTGGGCATGTGAATGTTTTACGGCCATCCTTAGCATCTATTCTCAATTTGGCCTGGAATATCAGTGCAAAAGCGACCTTCCATTGATGTAAAATTTTCTTGCATTCTTTGAATCGTGTTTCTCTCTTGTTGAATTCGCAAAGTCTGGGAACAAGAAAATGCTGTGGTTCTTCCAAGAAAGCCTTCCTTTAATCCTCGCCTTGCGTAACACAAGATCTTTATCGGATGATCTCAGAAATTTAGCCAAAATTGATCGGGGCCTGTCTCCTTCCACAGATCGCCGAACTGGAACCCTGTGAGCTCACTTGATTTCCAGCTTATAGCCTGCTATGTTGAGCAGATTCGGAAAGAGCCCATCCAGGAATTTCATCATATCCTGTCCTTCTTTGGCCACAGGAATTCCGACGATACGGATGTTATTCCACCGGCTACAGTTTTACATGTCCTCCAACTTCTCCCAGACACGCTCCAAATCCACCTGGGTTGCTAGCGGATTAGCAGATCATTCCTTCTCCGAGGACTCCAGATAATCGATCCGTTTCTCGACATCTCCCACTCTTTTAACCATATCAGTGAATTTCACCTCCATGGCAGTGATTGATCAACGTATCACAGCAAGATCCTCCAAGTCAGCAACGACCTTCGTCAGCATTGCCGATATGTTCAACAGCTCTCGCGCATTTCCCGCATCTCTCCGACCAAATCGACTCCCGGGCCCGCATCCTGCTCAGGAGAGTCAGCTTTAGCACGTAAGTGTCTTTTAATGTCTCCAGAGCCCGAGGATTTTGAATTCTTTGACATATTGTCCTCCTAGAACAGTTATGGAACAGAGTGTATTGAATCTCACCGGTTTATGTCATAAAAAGTAAAAAGTGGTCAGAGCTCGCCGTTCACACGTCCGATCCTCACATGGCGTCACGTGACTCCCACCATCATTATTAACATCACATTATTAACATCACAAGCATTATCAAAAATCCACACTATCACACACACCAAAATCCACTTGATTTTTTTTTTTTTCAGAACTTGTGATACATATTTAAATACAGACAAAACAGTTAAATACAGATGAAACAGCCGGTTAATGCATGTATCAAATTCTAGGCTCTGATGCTGGCATACAGAACAGTCACTGGGTCTGCTCCAGCATACCTAAAATCATTTCTGCAGAGCTACTTTCCCACCAGAAGCCTACGGTCGGCTAATGAGCGGCGCCTTGTTGTACCAACACAAAGAGGCACCAAAACGCTTTCCCGGACTTTCGGTTTCACTGTACCACATTGGTGGAATGACCTTCCTAACTCCATCCGTGAAGCAGACTCACTCTCTGTCTTCAAAAAACTACAGTTGTGCTCAAAAGTTTGCATACCCTGGCAGAAATTGTGAAATTTTGGCATTGATTTTGAAAATATGACTGATAATGCAAAAAAACTGTCTTTTATTTAAGGATAGTGATCATATGAAGCCATTTATTATCACATAGTTGTTTGGCTCCTTTTTAAATCATATTGATAACAGAAATCACCCAAATGGCCCTGATCAAAAGTTTACATACCCTTGAATGTTTGGCCTTGTTACAGACACACAAGGTGACGCACACAGGTGTAAATGGCAATTAAAGTTTAATTTCCCACACCTGTGGCTTTTTAAATTGCAATTAGTGTCTGTGTATAAATAGTCAATGAGCAGGCTAGATACTGAGCCACGGGGAGCAGAAAAGAACTGTCAAAAGACCTGCGTAACAAGGTAATGGAACTTTATAAAGATGGAAAATGATATAAAAATATATCCAAAGCCTTGAAAATGCCAGCCAGTACTGTTCAATCACTTATTAAGAAGTGGAAAATTCGAGGATCTCTTGATACCAAGCCAAGGTCAGGTAGACCAAGAAATAGTTCAGCCACAACTGCCAGAAGAATTGTTCAGGATACAAAGAAAAACCCACAGGTAACCTCAGGAGAAATACAGGCTGCTCTGGAAAAAGATGGTGTGGTTGTTTCAAGGAGCACAATATGACGATACTTGAACAAAAATGAGCTGCATGGTCGAGTTGCCAGAAAGAAGCCTTTACTGCGCCAATGCCACAAAAAAGCCCGGTTACAATGTACCCAACAACACCTTGACCCGCCTCACAGCTTCTGGCACACTGTAATTTGTAATATGGTCACAACCATAAGCGTTATGTTTGGAGAGGGGTCAACAAGGCCTACAGTGAAAAGAATACCATCCCCACGGTGAAGCATGGTGGTGGCTCACTGATGTTTTGGGGGTGTGTGAGATCTAAAGGCACGGGGGATCTTGTGAAAATTGATGGCAAGAAGAATGCAGCATGTTATCAGAAAATACTGGTAGACAATTTGCATTCTTCTGCACGAAAGGGACGCTCTTGGACTTTCCAGCATGACAATGACCCTAAGCACAAGGCCAAGTTGACCCTCCAGTGGTTACAGCAGAAAAAGGTGAAGGTTCTGGAGTGGCCATCACAGTCTCCTGACCTTAATATCATTGAGCCACTCTGGGGAGATCTCAAATGTGCGGTTCATGCAAGACGACCAAAGACTTTGCATGACCTGGAGGCATTTTGCCAAGACGAATGGGACACTATACCACCTGCAAGAATTTGGGGTCTCATAGACAACTATTACAAAAGACTGCACGCTGTCATTGATGCTAAAGGGGGCAATACACAGTATTAAGAACTAAGAGTATGCAGACTTTTGAACAGGGGTCATTTCATTTTTTTCTTTGTTGTCATGTTTTGTTTTATGATTGTGCCATTCTGTTATAACCTACAGTTGAATATGAATCCCATAAGAAATAAAAGAAATGTGTTTTGCCTGCTCACTCATGTTTTCTTTAAAAATGGTACATATATTACCAATTCTCCAAGGGTATGCAAACTTTTGAGCACAACTGTATATATATATATATATATATATATATATATTCTTGTTGCACTCTAATCTGTCTTGGATACTACTATTCTGATGCTAGTGAAACTTTGTAATGCAGCACTTTTCGTACCACTGTCTCCTTAAGATGAATCGCTTTGATGTATTATTCCTCTTTTGTAAGTCGCTTTGGATAAAAGCATCTGCCAAATGAATAAATGTAATGTAAATGTAATAAAACATAGTTTGAAGAAGTTACATTTTTCAACATTACTAATAGTCATAAATGCCCCTAATTGAATGTCTATGAATAATTCAACCTGTTATTTCCCTCAGGTGGAGAAGATTGACTGGAGCACATGGACGTGTGTGCTGGGAAGTTCCTGTGAGGGGATCTGGCCTGTTGTCAGTGAAGTTACTGAAGTAATGGCTGCCTGTCTCAGCAATGATAAGAAGTTGCTGGCTACTGGGGATGACCTTGGATATGTCAAGCTCTTCAAGTATCCAGTCAAGGTTAAGATAGTATTATATCATTTGATCGAGTGAATCGATCCTGTAAAAACATGTCTGGGTCATATTTCACCCCATAATCAAAATAAATAAATAAAGTATATTTAAAGTATAGTGTAAAGTATATTTTCCAAAATAAAATTAAGAATATTTGAAGGACCTTTGAGATTGTTTGCTTTGTGACATTATTTTATTTCAATTAAATGCACACCCCTCCCAATTCTCATTAACAAAATGTTAAATAAAATCTTATTCTCATTACATTATTACAAAAGAAAAAGTCATAATATATTATTTAAACTGTTAACTTTTTATACATCATGGTAGTATTTGTTGTCCTGCCTTTAATTAAAAAAAAATGATTACAGTATTTTTACTATAATATGATAAAACATTATTTGATTACAGTAATAAGAATCCAGTTAATCAAGATTGTGAAAAATGAGTTTTTCAAAGTCAAATAAAACAACTGGACACATTACAATACTAAGAATTTGGGGTAGAAATGTGCTTAACTGTCATGAAAATAACCTCACAATGCCAAAAAAAAATCTCAATGGATACTGAAACAGGCTTTGTTTTCTTTATGCAAATGTATGCTTTTCACAGAATGTAATGACACATTTCTGCATTATTCAGAAGTGTAAATCTTTCAAACTTTTAATATATATTTTTTTTTAATTATTATTTTGTGTAAAATTATTACATTATACTTTGTGTTATATTACCCTGGCATTAATGAAAAAAACTAGTTAACACTGCAGCGATGGGGCTTCCAATAAGCAGTTGCTGAGGGAAAAACAGTAAATTTGACATATTCTACAGTATATTCTGATTTATGTAATCCACCGCTCTCTAATTTTTTCCTCTTATTTAATCAGGGTTGGGGAATATATGTAACGGGATTACGTATTTAAAATACAAAATATAAGTAACTGTATTCCACTACAGTTACAATTTAAATCATTGGTAATTAGAATACAGTTACATTCAAAAAGTATTTTGATTACTGAAGAGATTACTTTGCATTTTATTGTCATTTGTTTCATTTAATATTTAGTCCTTTCAGATGGAAAACATTTATACATATAAATGATGCGATCCAAAGTGCATTTGAACAGCGGTGAAACACTTTCTTATGATGTGTTACATTCATACGAGCAGACAGAGAAGTAAGTTTGAAGTAAGTTTGGAGCACAAGAAATAGAAATAAACCTTGTGTAAATTGTCAGCTTTACGCTAAGCTAAAATGCTGTTTCTAGCCATTTTACATGCACGTTACCAGGCACGATCATATTTTTTTATCAAGAAAATTCACGTTGGATCATAATTTCTTTTTTCTAGTAAGTCCTTTGATATTAGGGCAAAAATCTTATTCTTGATAATCATTTTTGTGTTGTTTTCCTGTAAAAATATCTACAAATCCTTAAAACAAGATCAATTTGATTGAACCGCTAAGGCTAAAAAAGTGCAGTGTATATAAGTGGAGACCATTTACCATTAATGCTAACACTATCTCAATAGGGAAAGTATGCAAAGTTCAAACGGTACATGGCCCACAGTACCCATGTGACTAATGTGCGCTGGACACACGATGACTCTCTGCTGGCATCGGTCGGTGGCTCTGACACCTGCCTGATGATCTGGAGTCACGAGAGTGAGGGCTGTCGAGAGGCCAGACAGTGCGACAGCGAGGAGTCAGACATCGAGAGCGAGGATGATGGAGGTGAGAAAGATAGTACAGTTATCATTCAGCTCATGAGAACAATTACTACTCTCATCCACTGTCTTCTAGTTTTAAAGAGGGTAGCCATCCGTCATATCACAATATCTTGAATCTGTAAAAGGATAGTTGACCCAAAAATGAAAATTCTGTCATCACCCCCATGTAATTCCAAACCTGTATGAGTTACAGTGGCATGCAAAAGTTTGGGCACCCCTGATCAAAATTTCTGTTGCTGTGAATAGCTAAGTGAGCAAAAGATGGCCTGATTTCCAAAAGGCTTAAAGTTAAAGATGACACATTTCTTTAATATTTTAAGCAATTTTACTTTTTTATATTCATCTTTTACAGTTTCAAAATAACAAAAAAGGAAAAAGGCCCAAAGCAAAAGTTTGGGCACCCTGCCTGATCAGTACTTAGTAACACCCCCTGGCAAGGATCACAGTTTGTAAAAGCTTTTTGTAGCCAGCTAAGTGTCTTTCAGTTTTTGTTTGGGGGATTTTTGCCCATTCTTCCTTGCAAAAGGTTCTGTGAGGTTCTTGGGCCGTCTTGCATGCACTGCTCTTTTGATGTCTATCCACAGATTTTCGATGATGTTTAGGTCGGGGGACTGTGAGGGCCATGGCAAAACCTTCAGCTTGCACCTCTTGAGGTAGTCCATTGTGGATTTTGAGGTGTGTTTAGGATCATTATCCTGTTGTAGAAACAATCCTCTTTTCATCTTCAGTTTTTTTACAGATGGTGTGATGTTTGCTTCCAGAATTTGCTGGTATTTAATTTAATCCATTCATTCCTCTTCCAGTGAAATGTTCCCCTGTGCCACTGGCATCAACACAAGCCCAAAGCATGATAGATCCACCCCCGTGCTTAACAGTTGGAGAGGAGTTCTTTTCATGAAATTCTGCACCTTTCGCCAAACATACGTTTACTCATTGGGACCAAAAAGTTATATTCTCTATATCAGTCCACAGGACTTGTTTCCAAAATGCATCAGGCTTGTTTAGATGTTCATTTGCAAACTTCTGATGCTGAAATTTGTGGTGAGGATGCAGGAAAGGTTTTCTTCTCATGACTCTTCCATGAAGGTCATATTTGTGCAGGTGTTGCTGCACAGTAGAACAGTGCACCACTACTCCAGAGTCTGCTAAATCTTCCTTAAGGTCTTTTGCAGTCAAACAGAGGTTTTGATTTGCCTTTCTAGCAATCCTACGAGGAGTTCTCTCTGAAAGTTTTCTTGGTCTTCCAGACCTCAAATTGAACTCCACCGTTCCTGTTAACGGCCATTTCTTAATTACATTATGAACTGAGGAAACGGCTACCTGAAAACGCTTTGCTATCTTCTTATAGCCTTCTCCTGCTTTGTGGGCATCAATTATTTTAATTTTCAGAGTGCTAGGCAGCTGCTTAGAGGAGCCCATGGCTGCTGATTGTTGGGACAAGATTTGAGGAGTCAGAGTATGTATAAAGCTTTGAAATTTGCATCACCTGGCCTTTCCAAACGATGATTGTGAACAAGCCATAGCCCTAACAAGCTAATTAAGGTCTGAGATCTTGGTAAAAGTTATCTGAGAGCTCAAGTCTCTTAGGGTGCCCAAACTTTTGCATGGTGCTCCTTTCCCTTTTTTCACTCTAAAATTGTACAAAATAAAAATAATACACTAATATTCCTTAAAATGTTGAAAAGAATGTTTCTTTATGCCTTTTGGAGATCAGTTCATCTTCTACTCACTTAACTATTCACAGCAACAGAAATTTTGACCAGGGGTGCCCAAACTTTTGCATGCCACTGTATCTCACCAATTTTTCCTTCCCTTTTCTCTGTCTGTTGCTCTGTGTAGGGTACGACAGTGATGTAACTCGAGAGAATGAGATCACCTATGTAATCAAGGCCTTATCTACAAACATGCGACCCATGACTGGGGTCAAACCCCACTTACAACAGAAGGAGCCATCAGTAGATGAAAGGTACATTAGGAATCTCACCCAATGTAGTGTGAGTGTTCACAGCAATGGACAGTTCTATAGTATTTATTATATGACAGATAGTTCCAGTACTATAATCTGATTAGATACGTGGCATTCCAAGATTGCTGATATTTAGTATAACAGCACTGGGACGCTTCAATGTTTGCATCACTGCAGTTCTCTGCTTTTGTGGCGATCCAGGCAGGCTGTCAGTCTGTGTGTTGCTTGACGGTCGGTCCTGCTTTGGCTTTGTTTGAAACTGTTTTGTTGGCAGAGCAAAAATAGACAAAATAACTGGCTATATTGTGCCTAAAATGTAAGTTACTCAATAAAGACTTTATTTTCATAGAACTGCTGTTTAAAAGTAATATCACACTCAAATCGCACACTCAAAAGTGACAGGATTAATACGCTGGCTACCACCCCTGGAGCTCGCTAGTTTGCTAGTTAGAATCCCAGGGTGTGCTGGGTGACTCCAGCCAGGTCTCCTTAGCAACCAAATTGGCCCGGTTGCTAGGGAGGGTAGAGTCACATGGGGTAACCTCCTCGTGGTCGCTATAATGTGGTTCGTTCTCGGTGGGGCACGTGGTGAGTTGAGCGTGGTTGCCGCGGTAGATGGTGTGAAGCCTCCACACGCGCTATGTCTCCGTGGCAACGCGCTCAACAAGCCACGTGATAAGATGCGTGGGTTGATGGTCTCAGACGCAGAGGCAACTGGATTCGTCCTCCGCCACTTAGACTGAGGCGAATCACTATGTGACCATGAGGACTTAGAGCGCATTGGGAATTGGGCATTCCAAATTGGGAGAAAAAAAAAAAAAAAGAAAGTGGCAGGATTGAGCTAGGATTTTTCTCTTTTCTTTTTCCTTTAATTTTCTCATTACCTTTACTTTTACCTGGCTTTGCTCATGTCAAGGAAGCTACCAAATAGGGGTACAACAATTTTTTTTATTTTTTTTTTATTCAAACAAAAATGGCTTGAATGAGCATAGATTTAATTTAAACAATAGCAGATATTTCCCAGATATCTTTGTTGTACTTTGCATACCTGGAATGTTTTATAGAATAGATAAATTGCTCATTTAGTCTTTGTTTGTGGTTAAATGTGAAATGTCATATACTGTACTCTTATTTGTTCTCCCATGTCGAATGCTTCTATAAACTCTTATATGTCAAATTCATATTCCACCATTAAGGTCCCATTTTGAATATGCTCATGTTGGTGGCACACTCTCTAAAGCCAAAATACTTACTGTGTTCTACTATTCTGGAATGGCTTACTAAACACTAAACTGTCTTTTAAATGCAAAAGAAAAAAAAACATCAATGCATACTGGACAGCTCTAATCATCTGCCACTTTATGGTTATGAAAAGTTATGAATTACCACAAGACAACAGTTAATATGATAGATAACCAGGGATAGTGTAATTGATGGAACACTTGGCCTTTAAGTGACATGCTACCCTCATGTCTGTCTTTTCCAATTTCCCTCACTCCTGTGTCTGTCTCTGCACTGCACTCCTCCCTGTCATGAAGGCAGGGCGTAGTCAGGTAAGAAGATCAATAAAAATGGCAATTGTTCAGAAAATAATTTCTCGTGCGCCTTCTCTCATGCTCTGTGGATGTTTGCTTTGCCGCATGACAGCCTTCATGTCCATAAAACCACCTGCCACACGCTTACCGGTAATCATATAACTGCTTGCCACTGAGTTATTACTCCTATTTTAAGCTTGGGATGCTTTAAATGCAGTTAATTTCAGTTTTAAATTAGAATAGATGCCGCAGTATTACATTAAGTGTTTTTCTGGCAAACATTCTGTCATTGCTTTGAAGTTACATTATTATTGCTCCCCACTTAATTATTTGAAGAGTACAGTTGCTTCTTCAGCCACTGGGAGCTTTGCTAATGCTTTGCTGCCTTTGCATTCTCTCTCGAGATGTAATGACCAGTGTTGGGGAAGATACTAAAACTGTAACTTCCCAATTTGCAAGTTACTCATAATTTAAAGTAGTTAAGCTATAGTCAAGCTACTCTTGAAAAAGTAGTGAGCTAGAATTACAAACTTCTAGCAAAAGTAGCATGGGAGCTATTTATGGAGGCAATAAAACAAAATTTAAACTATCAAATATATAACTGTCAGGAAAGGAAATGTAATTTATAATTTAATCAGAACCATATTTCACACGCTCAAAATCAATGAGAACTTTTGAATGAATAAATCTCGATTAGGGTGAAAGCAGCATGACACTTTTACAGATACATTTTATGCTAAATACTACTAAACAAATAGAATATAACTGGATCGAAAACGTAGTGATGAACAGCAGCATTTAACTAAATGTTTCACTATAAAAACGATACAAATGGCAACAGCTGGATTTCTTCATGGAGATTCAGTGAATTATTTATTTTTGAACCAGTTTTTCCAAACTGATTCACTTAAACGAATCAGACTTTCCAGTGCTACATATGAGACAGACAGTACGTTTTAAGGACAGTGTGTTTGATTATTGTCTAAGTTAGCTCACTGGATTTTAAGGACATTTTCGCAGTACAGTACAACTTAAATAACAGCAATGTAGCGCTTTTTCGCTACACTGCTACTCTTTGGAAAAAGTTGCTTGTTTCTGGAAAAGCTACACTGTTTTAAAAACAGTTGAACTACTGTCACGCTACTGATGTAGTTACACATGTAGCATTGGTACTTTTAGTCAGTTACACCCCAACACTGGTAAAGAACTTATCTTATTGAGTAAGCTAATTTTAGACATTCAGCTTCTCTCACTTAACCCTCTCTCTCTCAACTCTATTTATGTGTTGTTTTTGACCACATGGTGTCAAGTGAACATGATTGTGGTTGTCATGGGGAACATTATAAGTGGTAGTTTTGTATTTTGTGTCCTTAGTGTCCCTGTGTTGTGTTCTCTTGTTATCTGGAGCACTTGGGGGAACTGCTCACATTGAGGCCACAGTTCTAATGTTCTCTCTCTCTCTTTGTTAATGCTGCCTTTAAAGGGGCTCCAGGTAAGACTAGACCTATCATTCACACCATCTGATATTTTAGGGGATTTTTTGACAAAATTATAGTTTATAGAGTTTCACAAAAGTTGTACACAGAATTTTATCATCTGTCAGAAACTATGCTCTATAGAGCTGATTCAGTAATGTGCTTAGTATTAGGTGACACGTTTTGGTGAAATCCTGAAGTGAAACAGAACCGCACCAGAAGTCTGGTGTCCTTCGCACCCGTTACTGATTGTGGGTGTGTTTTTACTTGTTTTGGGGCAGACCCCCTGTGAGCAGGGCTCCACCAATGCCAGAGAAACTACAGACCAACAACATAGGCAAGAAAAAGAGACCCATTGAGGTGAGTGATCACAGCACATATTAACTTTCTGTTTGTGGAATATAGGTATATGAAAATTCCATCCAAACATCCATCCAGTAATGCTATCTAATGTTACTATGCTATTTTGTCCCATCCTATACCATCCCATTCCTTCCTATGCTACCCTACCCTACTGTACCCTACCCTACCATACTCTACCCTACCCTACTGTACTCTACCATACACTACCCTACCCTATCCCATCCCATACCATCCCATCTCACCCCATCCCACCCCATCCTATCTTATCCTATCCCATCCCACAACATCCCTTCATATCCTATCCTACCCTATCCTATCCTATCCTACCCTGTCCTAGTCTTCACTATCCCTTCCCATCCCTTTTCTTTCCTTTTCCACCCCATCCCACAACATCCCTTGGGAAGGGAAGGGAAGGGAAGGGAAGGGAAGGGAAGGGTAGAGTAGAGTAGAGTAGAGTAGAGTAGAGTAGAGTAGAGTAGAGTAGAGTAGAGTAGGATAGGAAGAGATGTTTCCCTTTGTATCCTGTCCTGTCCTACCCTATCCTATCCTATCCCACCTCATCCTACCCTGTCCAATCCCTTCCCATCCCATCCCAACCCATACCAACCTTTCCTTTTATTTCCTTTCCTTTCTTTTCATTTCCTGTGCTGTCGTGTCCTGTCCTTTTATTTTGTTATCCTATCCTATAAAACAATGTTTTCCCATTTTGTTCCAGACACCCCATTAGGGTTGGAAAACACAGCTATAGAATACTGTACTGTGTTGTACTTTACTACAATGTCATATTTTATCCTATTTGTACTTTTTTGAATGTGTACAGCTCATTCTGGTATCTTTCCTGTTGAGTTCATTAAATGTTCATTACAGAGCCCACTGTGCCCTTAGTGAAAGTGGTTAGATGATCTTTTTAACCTCTCTTGATTGATTTCTCTGTGTCTGTCCTTTCACGTTCTGAGAGACAGATACTCTCTGCTGTTGTTATGGATATGACCTCAGTCACTCCTCTTTGACTCTCCCTGCAGGACTTAGTGCTTGAGTTGGTGTTTGGTTACAGAGGCAACGACTGCCGAAACAATGTGCATTACCTTAATGAGGGGGCGGATATCATCTACCACACTGCCTCAGTAGGGGTCGTCCTAAACTTAACAACAGGTGGGGTTAAACTCATAGATACCTGTCATATGCCATGCAATGTTTGATTCATTTTAACATGCCAGAGTGGATGTAATAATCAGCATGCATTATATGTATATGTATTTTATTCTTTCAAACAGTCTTGTTTATGGAAAAAAATGTTGTTCAGCATTCTTACTGGGGGATTTTTCAATTTGTTTGCCATCAGCATGTCAGAGTTTCTATTTAGAACACAGTGATGACATTCTGTGCCTGACTATTAATCAGCACCCAAAGTTCCCCAACGTGGTGGCAACTGGCCAAGTAGGTATGTTTGTGAAAACATTCATCCTCTCTAATCACTTTAACAGAACAGAGAAAAGAATTTGCTGAGAAGTTGTTCATTTATGCTGTAGCTCAGAGATTTAATGGAGTTCTCAGCTATGCTTCATTCACATAACTCATTTATCTCAGATTTTTCTCATAAAATTAATGTTCATTACAAAGATCAGATAATTTGGTCTTGATAGTATTTGATGAGAAATACTGGAATTCATATTGATATCTCTGACTTTTGTAAACCTTTGTATCTTGGCGAATCTGAGCACAGTTTGAGACCAAGTTGAAATTTCTTGTGAAATTCTAGATGAGATATGTGAGTTTTTCTGGAGACAAATCTGAAAGCAGGAGACCATGTGCTCTATGTTTAATCTCATTGCTCTCTAGGAGAAACGTTTGAGATATTAAAGAGATCTCATTTTGATTTTTTACTATCCATTAATTCAATCATTTTCTGTGATTTTATTTTCTTAAAAGAATTTTGCTTCACATAAGTTACTGTATAAATGTTTTAGGCAGTTGTGAAAAATGTCTTTAATCATTTTTATTTATTAATTATTTCATACAAAGTGCAGTAAACTAAAAATAATAATAATAATAATCAATATTTGGTTTTACCACCATATGCCTTTAAAACAGCACCAATTATCTTAGGTACACTTGTGCACAATTTTTCAAGGTTGTTGGCAGATTGTTCCAAACATCTTGGAAAGCTTGCCACAGTTGTGTTCAGGCTGTCTTAATTGCTTCTGTCTCTTCATGTAATCCCTGACTGACTTAATGATGTTGAGATCCTGGCTCTTTGGGGGCCACACCGTCTGTTGAAGAATGCCTTGTTCTGCTTAGATTCCATTCTAGTTGCAAAATGAATATTTGGAAATCTAAAACTGATATTTCCTATTGACACACTGAAGCAGAAGATCTAATATAACCATAATATAATAAAATTTTGAACAATACTGTTTGTGCTCTTTATTTTGAAAGAGCGGTATCTAATTATTATTTTTTTAGCTTTGAGTCATGTGGTTTAATTACACTTTTGAAAACCGTATAGCAGTTTTGCAGCAATGGATTTAGAAATTAACTGTCTGCATTTTTAAAGTGCTGACTCTCGTGTTAAACTGCTGTTTTGTTCACACAGGTGATGCTGGTGATATGTCAGGTAAGAGAATATGTCCAGTTCTTAACAGAGTTGCTGCTCTCTGTAGAACACAGTTTAGGACACAGTTTCATTACTTCACATATGCAAACAACAGTGTACAACTAGAGTCTTGGTGTATTTACAGCCACATCTCCTTCCATCCACGTGTGGGAAGCCATGAACAAACAGACTCTGTCTGTGCTGCGCTGCCATCATTCTCGGGGCGTCTGCTCCATCAGCTTCAGTGCCACCGGCAAACTGCTGCTCTCTGTGGGTTTGGACCCCCAGCACACCCTCACTATATGGAAGTGGCAGGAAGGTACTGACCAATCAACAGCATTCACTTTGCTTACATGTCTTAACATACTTTTAGTAGTTGTGATGTTTCATTACATTCATTGCCTAATTGTTTACAAAGGTGCCAAAGTAGCAAGTCGGGCCGGGCACACCCAGCGGATTTTTGTGGCAGAGTTCCGACCCGATTCGGACACTCAGTTTGTGTCAGTGGGGATAAAGCATGTGCGCTTCTGGACGCTGGCTGGCAGGGCTCTGCTCAGTAAGAAAGGAGTGCTCAGCTCTATTGAGGACGCTCGCATGCAGACTATGCTCTCAGTGGCATTTGGAGCTGTAAGTATTCTTCTGTTTCTAAATGAAGTTCAGCAAGGATTAGTTCACCCCAAAATGTCGTCATTTACTCACCCTCATATCTTTCCAAACCCGTAGGACAGTTTTTTCTATGCGAAATCCAATGGCATTTTTAAATGTACATGATCGCAACTGAGATTTGAGAGCTGTAAAATAACTCATTTGGTGTTACACGGAAGAAAAAAGTTTGGAACAAGTCAGTGATAGCAACATTTTTATTTTTGGGTGAACTATTCGTTTAAATTAATTGTGGAAATGTGTGTGTGTAAGTATTTATGTATTAAGTGTATGTGTAAATTTGTTTGTGCGCTTGCGTGTCAGAGCTTAAATGGGAAAAGAGCACTGTTATTTTTTTTATTCAAAAATGAATTCAAAAACTTGTTTTTATTTGATTATATTTAAAAACATAACTATTTGAAAGAACATTACAAAAATTATAATCCTGCTTGCAGAGGTCTTTTAAAGAGCTCCAGCTGTTGTTTTGCAGGTTCAGTGTAAAAGGATAAATTAGAGGATGTGGAAAAAGTCGTGCTTTGCCATGTTTATGCTGTTCTTCTCTTAGAGGTCACTAGATTAGTGCAGGTTTGTTTTCTTTTCAGAATAACTTGACATTTACAGGTACCATTAGTGGAGATGTGTGTGTGTGGAAGGAACACATTCTAGTGAGAATCGTGGCTAAAGCTCACACTGGACCTGTGTTCACCATGTACACCACATTACGAGACGGGCTCATTGTCACAGGAGGCAAAGAACGACCGTAAGTGGCCTGACTCTTCCAGCTATGCTTAGGAGACCCTATGATATGGTTCGACTACCTAATTCTTTCAGTGTTGATATATTTTCTGTTGAAACCGGAAGCTGGGGTTGGACATATCGATTGGCTTGTCCTTTTTTGAAATCGACAATAGCCTTTAGTTACACCACAGCTTGGCAAAATCATTATTTTATACTTGCTAAATGGCAGGTGGTATTAGAGACAGGGATTCTCATTCTAGAGAGCATTTAACTGGACAAAATAAAAAATCTGTTTGTTTTTTTTAAGGAAGGGAAAGACTAGCTAGCTTTTGTGAGTAGGCTAGAATACAGTAAATGGCCTCAAAACTAAGAGTACAGACATTGAGTAACTTTTAATTAGATGTCTTTTTAAGTACTGTATATGTAATGTTCCACTTGTTGTAATATTTTCTGAAACTGCATGCATAGTCAAAAAAGTTCTGAATCGAGTGGTTAAGTGCTGCAGTGAATGAGAGGTTTTGTGTGGGCTGCCCTCTGCAGGTCAAAGGAGGGAGGTGCACTGAAACTGTGGGATCAGGAGTTAAAGCGCTGCAGAGCCTTCAGACTGGAGACGGGTCAGATCATAGACTGTGTGCGTTCTGTCTGCAGGGGCAAGGTACAATATTTACACAACATCACTACTATTTTAGAGCAGTGGCAGACCACTTAATAAGTAAAACAAAAATTACGGACCGACTAACACCCAAAATCTCATTTGACGTCGTTTTCACCATTCCTGTCTTGAACCACTGATCCATAAAGTGGCTTGACTGCTGTGTTGTTCTTATTTCATAAAAAAATAATTTTATTCAAATGTAATTGGAATTAAGCAAATGAATCTAACTAAAGAGTACACTGACAAAAGTGTGACACGTTGAAACAATTTATTAATGTTGTCAAAATGTGTTTATTTATTCTAATGAGTTGTGAATTTTTGTCAGTTATTTTATTTATTTAGGTCCCTTTATTGTAGAAGCTTTTTCTTAATGTAAATAGTGGCAAATTCTATTTTCTACCCTGAAATTTGACTTTACACCGATTCACATCATAGGCAACTAGTGAGACACAGCCTAATTCTTGTGCAACATTGTTTCCACTTGATTCTTTAGGGGAAGATTCTCGTGGGCACCAGGAATGCGGAGATCATTGAAGTTGGTGAGAAGAATGCAGCTTGTAACATCCTGGTGAACGGTCACATGGATGGTCCTATCTGGGGTCTGGGAGCTCACCCGACCCGAGACGTCTTCCTGTCGGCTGCAGAGGACGGCACTGTACGCCTCTGGGACATTGCAGAGAGGGTACACGACACACACAGAAGACAAACACTAATAAAACATGTTTGAATGTTTGTGCATATCTGCATTGCTCCTCTGCTATTAAAATGGATTGTTTTCGTAAATACAAAAACAGAAGATGCTGAATAAGGTGAATCTTGGTCATCCTGCACGAACGGTCAGCTACAGCCCAGAGGGTGACATGGTGGCCATCGGCATGAAAAATGGAGAGTTCATCATACTTCTTGTGACCTCGCTGAAAATATGGGGGAAGAAGAGAGATCGGCGCTCTGCAATTCAAGATCTCAGGTGAGACTGTCGTTCATTTAGCAATTCATAATTAGGGCTGCCAATTAAGTATTTTAATTAAATTAATTACATGATGTGTCAATTAACCCTTGAACACTTATCAATAGAGAACCCAGTTCTATCTGTTTCGGTTAAATTTGACCTGAAACATTAAATGTGGAACCCCCAATTTTTTTTTTAAAGAAATGTAATAAAAATATGCCAGATGTGGCAGTTCGAGATCGAGAGAGAGAGAGAGAGAGAGAGAGAGAGATAGATATATGCCGTTTGTGTGTCTCTCTCTCTGGAACTGACACATTCGTCACAATGTCATGTTTTGGGGGACTCTGGTGACGTCTGTTGGAATTTAAACAATTTTAACAATTACATGAAATGACAACTATTGCCAGTAGATGGCTTCAGTGCTCCATCCATTGGCTGATCTCTAAGCTAAAAAAAAACTAAATTTGTAGATATTATTGCAAGTTATGCATTGGATATATATTTAGACATTAAAAAAGCCAATAATTTGTAAAACTGTAGCATTTTTTGAAATCACTTGTGTTGAGATTTTTCAATGATGCCACAATATGCTTACAGTCAAACGGCTCCGATACTGACATTTTTAGACAGATCAGGTATCGGTCCGACAAGCCCAATCCAAATCCGATACTGTGTGTTAGTCATGTTCGTTACTGTCAAGCTCGAAAACTGGCATAAAAGAACCATAACAGCACCATTAAAGTAGTCCATATGACTCGTGCATTTTATTCAAAGCCGTTTGAAGATATGCAATAGCTTTATGAATCGTAAAAGGCTGTGTTTAATAAGTAAACATACACAGGTAGTATGCATGCTTGACACACAAACATAACGCGCAGGCTGGTGAAGCGTTCGCGGCTATTTTCAGCCCTCAGAGCTCACTGCTATTTTCATATGTGAGCGCTACTCACGAACAGCATCTCAGATTTAGATGCTCAATAGTTCGGTTCACTTATAATATGCATTTAGAACAGTACCGGAGGAGCATTTTACCAGAATTTGAATAAGAATTAATTAATCTACTGTGATGTAGCCCTCAAACAGACACTTACAGGACTTCCTGGAGTGTTAGGATCGTCAAAATAAAAGCGCAAGCATTTTAAAGATAAAGGTGTATGACTGAAATATATTACTGTTGTATTTTTTAAATCTAAAAGTCAATAATAATAATAATAACAACTTATTATTGGGGCCTGGGTAGCTCAGTGGTAAAATACGCTGGCTACCACCCCTGGAGTTCGCTAGTTCAAATCCCAGGGCATGCTGAGTGACTCCAGCCAGGTCTCCTAAGCAACCAAATTGGCCCGGTTGCTAGGGAGGATAGAGTCACATGGGGTAACCTCCTCGTGGTCGCTATAATGTGGTTCATTCTCGGTGGGGTGCGTGGTGAGTTGAGCGTGGTTGCCACAGTGGATGACGTGAAGCCTCCACATGCACTATGTCTCCGTGGTAACGCACTCAACAAGCCACGTGATAAGATGCACGGGTTGACGGTCTCAGATGCAGAGGCAACCGGGATTCGTCCTCCGCCACCCGGACAGAGGCAAATCACTACGTGACCACAAGGACTTAGAGCGCATTGGGAATTGGGCATTCCAAATTGGGAGAAAAACAGGAAAAATCCAAAAAATATATATATATATAATAATAATAACTTATTATTGTTTTCATTATTATTGTTTTACAAATTATAACAATATTTAAGTTTAATAGGTTCCAAAAAATAACTGTTTGAATCAAAAGTGGATGGATATCTTACAACTAAATTGAACAAAAAAAAGAGATCTGAATCCTTTAAAGTCCAGATACAAGTTGAAAAAAATATGCAAAGAAAACTGGACTCTTTTCTTTGCAAATTTGAAGACTGGAATTACTGTTAATTTTGCTGCTACATTATCCAGTATACTAGTTAACAATAAAGTTTTTCTTAATAAGCTATACATTTATATTGAAATTATGTGTAGTTAGAGGTTTGTGTTTCTTTACATATAAAAGGGTATCACCAGTTAATTCCACACAATAATGTAAAGATATTCTAAACTGATTATGCAAAAAAACAACAACACAACTATCGGATTGGGATCAGTATGGCCGATAGTGAGATTTCAGATATCGGATCAGAAGAGAAAAAGTGGTATTGATGCATCCCTAACCATATGCATACATTTTCTCACCGTGGGGTCAGACTAGGACTTTGATCTGACCTTTAAGTGTGTGTGTGTGTGTGGGTGTGGGTGTGGGTGTGTGTGTGTGTTTGTGTGTGTTTGTGTGTGTTTGTGTGTGTGTGTGTGTGTGTGTGTGTGTGTGTGTGTGTGGGTGTTCTACATTGAGGATATGTTATAGTCTCACCCCTTCATTTCTGTGTGTGTTCCACACTGTGGCTGGTTGATTTTTATTTGACCAAATAAAAAAAATAGCTCTGTTATAGTCTCACCCATTCATTTCTTTGTGTGTGTGTGTCTATGTGTGTCCAACAGTACGATCGGGGGACTGTTGGATAAAACCACTTAGACTCACCTCTCAGATTAAGAAAACCATTTTTATTAAAAAACAAAAATGATTCGGGTCAAAAATTACCCAAACAGTGATTAAGGGTTATTTAATCAAATCTTCATTCATCAAATTCTTGCATTTTGTTTGCGCTTTTCTTTATTTGCCTGATGATTGCTGTTGCCTTTGGTAGCAGCTGGGGCTAAATTTACAAGAGCATGCTGTGCATTTAGGGGGTACTTGAAGCTTGAATTGCTCCGATAGTAGGAAATTCCTTATCGTGGAATTTATGTAAGAGTATGAATCGTTAATTTGCGTAAAATTAATCAAATCATTTGTTAAATAATTCAGCATACCAGAATAACATGTTAAATTGACAGACTATTTATAAATATTTGCAGCCACCAAAAATCCACAGTAATGAGGATGGGCTTAGCACTACTTTTAGTGAGTGCAATTTAACTGTTATTACTGTGATGCAGCTAAAGTTGTAACAGCTCAGATTTCTTTCTCATCAGGTTCAGTCCTGATTCGCGCTTTCTGGCTGTGGGTTCCAGTGAAAATGCTGTTGATTTTTATGACCTGACGTTAGGACCACAGCTCAACCGCATCAACTGCTGCAGAGACATCCCCAGCTTTGTCATGCAGATGGACTTTTCTGCTGACAGCTGCTATGTGCAGGTATAGCAGGTTGGACAGCGTTTTGGTGTGTTTGTTTATATCTATGTGAAAATGCGAGCAAAGAATCAGGAATTTACATGCATGATGTCGTAAATGTCCATTCGAAATGTCACTACCAGAGTGCTCTGGTTTGGTAAATATCAAGGAGGTCTGTAATTTCCTGGAGAAAACTATCAGCTATCATTCCCATTCATCTGAATGGCAGTTGCTTGGCTTGCGCATCCACCCTCGGACTTAAGCGATTTGAAATCTTCCATTTTTGCTAATGGGAGCCACAGACGTTTTTGAGCCATTCACCTGACCCATAAATGTCATGTGACTAAACATTTGCTGCAAGAAAATGACAGTATGATAGCGTTGATTGGCACTGCATGAACGTGCACAGTCTCAAGCCCTTCACTAGTGACTATCCTAAACGGTGACAAGATTATATTCATTAAAACAGCTACTAGAATGTCATATTTGTGATTTATATGTTGCAAAAACATTTATTTGGCCATAATATACGTCTACATTTGAATGACCATCACCGATGCATTTTGGGTTTAAAGAATTAGTTAAGGCATCTTAAAGGGATATTTCACCCAAAATTTTAATTCTCTCATCATTTACTCACCCTCATCCCATTCCAGATGTGGATGACTTTCTTTCTTCTGCAGATCACAAACGAAGATTTTTAAAATAATATTTCAGCTCTGTAGGTCCATATAAGTGAAAGTGAATGGAGAAGCCCCAAAAGGCAGATAAAGGCAGCATAAAAGTAATCCATATGACTCCAGTGGTTTTATCTATGTCCTCATAAGTGATCCAGGCGGTTTTGGGTAAGATCAGACCAAAATATAACTCCTTTTTTTATTGAAACCTGATTGTTTGTAAAGAGTAGTGTCTCTAGTTTTGTTTGATATGCGGCATTAAAAAATCCAGTCATTTTTCGCACGTCAACACGCTGATAAAAATGATGTCCACATATGTGGAAATTAAAGCCGCGTTCCCTCAAAAGTTGAAAAAACATGTTCATTATTTTGAATATTTTTCAACATTAACACACCTGTGGGTCAATTTACTTCATTATAATATACATTATGTTATTGTTTTATTTTGTTATCACTGTACGATATGGTTCTATTCTTTAACATTAGTAAATGATTCCTATATATTTACTGTGCATTTTCATATTGAGAATAAATGTATTCATGCAAAAGCTGAAAAATGTTGCTTTCAGAGGCTTTATTTGGAGTTAGGATGACAATAAGGTGCATTTCTAACTGTTCTGAGACCAGTGCAGACAGACAGCACTCTAGAAGTCAAGTCATTCACTAAATAGGGAGCAAGGGAGCATCCTATAGCTTTCTATAGTGAAGTGCTTTCACTCCTAAAATTTGACCAAAAGTTCAGTTTCAGGCTGCAGATGATGTTTGGACCACTCAACATGTTTGGCAGACATGGGACAATGGTAATCAGTATTTAGACTCAGAATTTTATAATGCTAAGTTTTATATTAACATGGTAGGCAGTGATTTGATGATGCTGGCCATTACTTTTAATAATTATTATTTATTCAGCTTTATAGAATATCAGCTGTAATTTCTATAACATCTCAAAAACATGAATAACCAACACTCCTGGACACAAACTATTTGATGAAAAAAAATCTGACTTTCTACAGCTTGGTATTACTTAACATTTCATAATCCAGCCCTGCTGTCCACAAATGTGGACACATTTTTAGAAAAACTATTTGCTCTAGAAATGTTTATTTTTTGCATATTAGGTCCTACTATTTACATATCAAAAAGGGATATGGAAAATGCACACAGCAGTCACGCAGGGGTCTCAGGAGGATAAAGGTCTGGCCACCATTCACTTGCATTGAAATTAGTTCTTCTTCTAAGAGACTTTGTTTGTCTTCTGCAGAATAAAGAAAGTTATACATGTCTGATACGGCATGAGAGTGAGAGAATGACTACTTGATGAGAGAATTTTCATTTTTGGGTGAACTATCCCTATAAATACACATCTTTCCCTGTGTGTAATGTGTATACTGACAAATGCTTTACTGTTGTTGACAGGTGTTGGTCAGACCTAGACAAACTCATTAGCTCTGCCTTTACTTATTGCTCTCTGCAGTTGTCCACTGGTGCTTATAAACGTGTTGTCTATGAAGTGCCTTCTGGGAAACAAGTCACTGAGCAAGCAATGATTGACAGAATAACCTGGGCCACATGGACAAGGTAACTGACTATCTGAGGTGCAACCACACTCACATTGGGTCTCATTCACTTCACATATCTGAACGCAGCATTGGTGTACAAATGTTTTCACACAGAAATCATTAATAATTAACAACTTAAACTACCGGTATATTACAAAAATCACAGACTCCTTGTGGCGTTAGAAGAAAGTTGAAATGTTATATATATATATATATGTTACTGTAGTGCTGAAGTGTTTGTGTTTGTCTGTAGTGTCCTGGGGGACGAGGTGGTGGGAATCTGGTCCAGGAACACAGATAAAGCAGATGTCACCTGCGCTTGTGTCTCTCACTCCGGCATCAACATTGTCACAGGTGATGACTTTGGAATGGTAAAGCTGTTCGACTTTCCGTGCCCAGAGAAATTTGTAAGTATATTGAATTTCTCTGGAATAATTTGATGTTTTTATGAAGGTTTTCGATTTTAAAAGTTTGAAAATATAAATTGACCACCTGTCAGTTTATAACAATGTGTTGTGCATTCGACAAATGACTTGCAAGTTGCAAAGTGAAGCTATTTCACTCTACCCACTGTTCTTTTATGGTTCCAAAACTGACGTGACCACAGTCAGCAGTACTTTTACTAGTCACTGCATATTGTATTTAGTGAATGCTGAAGAAAAAAGCATGTGACAGGGTATCACATGAGTCAATAAAACAACTAAATGTGGCACAATTGATAGTTTCTAACTTCTGTATTATGGATTTCTACCAACACATTCCCCACAGCTGTTTAACTGAGACTTTAAAAACTTTTTTAAAAATAAAAAATGCTTCCTCTTCCTCTAGGGTAAAATAGCAAATTGTCTCATTAGAATTTGTGTCCTCAGGCCAAACACAAGCGTTTTCTGGGCCACTCTGCCCACCTGACCAACATCCGCTTCACCAGTGGGGATCACTTTGTCGTCAGTGCCGGAGGAGATGATAGAAGGTGTGTGTTCTGTTACACACTGCAGTTTAAGCTTATGTGGTTTCATGTAATATAAATATTTTCTTTTCCTTTTTTTATAATCAGCTTTTGTGACAGTGCTGTCAGCATTTTGCTTCTCTTTGTTATTATTTCAGGATCCAGTTGTCCAGCAAAAAACATTAAGTTTTGATCGATTGACTCATGTACGGTTTTTCAAACCATTCTGAGAATTTAAAATCTGTATTATAACTCTAGTAAGTCATTAGTTCTGTTCCAAAACCTAGTGAGCTGTCTTTCTGTCTTCTGCCTACCTAGGCACATGCCTTCTAAGGCAGCATCCTAACTGATTTCATTGACAGCAAGTCTATGTGCTTCACAAAAAGCACTCCTTAAATTACGCACACGAGAGACGCACATGAGAGTTTCACAGTTAATTCTAATAGATTTTGACAGGAGTGCTCATTTTTATTGATACTTTCCGCTATTGAGTGAAAAATATTTACAGTATAATCAACATCCTGTAATACTGTTCATGGGGAAAGCTATCTGCAAGCATTGTATCAATGCACTCTATAATTGCCTCATCCACAAAGAAACAAACAATGCTGTCTTAGAATTTGACCAAAACAAGGTGTCTTCTAAGGCAACATAAAGTTACTGTCTACCTTTTGAAATCTTCATCTCGGATGAGCACCTTAAAAATGCTGTCATGGTAGGCAGCTTGCAAGGTTGTAGAACAGAGCTACTGGAAACTTTCTTGCTAGTAATGTATTTTATAATGAAGTCAGTTATGTTGAAAATGCAATTCACACAAAACAATTACTTAAATACACCTCTGCTATGATAAACATGTTTTTAACTTCTGAGTTTAAAGTCATTTTTATATTTTGGGCAGGGGGTTAAAGAAAAATAGTGGTCAGTAAAAAATAAAAGATAAATATACGTAAAAAAATAAAAATAAAAATAAAAATTTTAAGAAAAAAGAAATGCTGCCATAAGTAGTCAAAGTCAGGTGGTGTAATCAACTTGCAGACAAACATAGAGAACCCGTTTAGACACATGACTGTGTATTTATTTATTTATTTAACATATTTTGACATTTTTATAAAAAGGCACATTTTGTTCAGGTCAAATGGAGTAACCCTATGGAAATAAATTTGTATAATTTAATTATTTGTAGAAAAAAAAAATGACCTTAAATTATTTTTTGAAATGAATGATTAAGTTGTGAATATGAAACAAACATAGACACAAATTTTACATTTCTATGAAATTCTATCATGTGTTTTGAACTTGATTTTTTTAAAAATGTTTAAAAAAAAACAACTTTATTTTTGTAATCAGTTTACAACATTTTAACATTCAAAACAAAACAGATAAGTAATAAATAAATAAATAAATAACAAACAAACGTGTGTGGTATCCGCTCAGTCATTTAATAGATTTTGAATGCTTATCACCTCGGACAACCTTATTTGTCAATGACCCACTTGCGTTTTCTCTTTGTACTTTTTTCTCCAATCAGCCTATTTGTGTGGCGATGTGTCCATGCTCCTCATTGAGGTCAAGCAGTCTTCTCTTCATGAGCCCAGCTGACTGCATGAGTGAATCATGGAGTGAGGAACTTCAGATAGTGGTCTTCATGGTGGTCCTCAAAGATCTAATTTATGATCAAGTGCTAGAATCCTAGGCTTTGTTCAGACTGACAACAAAATAATATACATACATACACACACACACACACACATATATATATATATATATATGTGTGTGTATATATCTCTCTCTCGAACTGGCATCTCCAGCCTCCCCTTATCTCTCTCCCACTGATTAGTCAACTCAACACCAGGCGTGCATCATCACGGCCCGGCCACGCCCCCCTCCTCGTCACACTCCTCCACCACCAGATTCAAGCAAGAGAGACCTCCAGCCTCACTTACTACCCACCCCCCCCTTCCCGGAGGGGAGGTGTTGCACTTTTGGCCGTCTTTCCTCCGACCGGCCTTCCCCGCCTCCTGCGAAACTGAGAGAGATGAGGGGAAGGAGAGGGGAGAGAGAAAGAGTGAGCGGGAGAGACAGGAGGAGAGAGAGAGAGGAGAGAGAGAGAGAGAAAAAGTGGCTCGCCGGTCCCTAGACACGTTGTCGCCTGGTGAAGGCACTGGACCTCGCCTCCTGGCAGACAGCAGCAGGCTCCTCCGCCTCCCAGCAGACGTCAGCAGCTCCTCCACCTCCTGGCAGATGGCAGCGAGCTCTCCCGCCCCTTGTCGGATGGCAGCGGCTCTTCCGTCTCCTGGCGGACGGCAGCGAGCTCCTCCGCCTTCTGGCGAACCACTCCAGTACCACCACACCATATCTCCTTGGCGTCGTGACCCTCCAACAGCGGCAAGGGCTCTCCAACAGCGCATCCCTCCTCCTTCCTGGGTTTTGGCACCAATGTAACAAGGTTCATGAGATGGGCAAGGAGTAGGCGGGAACCAGCTGAACAGTCAATGTAAAACTTTAAAAACAAACCGAACTCAAACATAAGATAAACTGCAAAACAAACAAAGATGCACACACACAGCTTCGTGCGTCTCTCTCTCTCAAACTGGCATCTCCGTCCCCCCTTATCTCTCTCCCGCTGATTAGTATACTCAGTGCCAGGCATGCGTCATCACGGCCCGGCCACGCCCCCCTCCTCATCACAACATATATATATATATATATATATATATATATATATATATATATATACACACCAATCATCCACAATATTAAAACCACCTGCCTAATATTGTGTAGGTCCCCTCGTGCCCCTAAAACAGCGCCAACCCGCATCTCAGAATAGCATTCAGAGATGATATTCTTCTCACAATTGTACAGAGCGGTTATCCGAGTTACTGTAGACTTTGTCAGTTCGAACCAGTCTAGCCATTCTCTGTTGACCTCTCTCATCAATAAGGCATTTTCATCCACAGAACTGCCGCTCACTGGATATTTTTTGTTTTTGGCACCATTCCCTTTACACTCTAGAGACTGTTGTGCGTGAAAATCCCAGGAGATCAGCAGTTACAGAAATACTCAAACCAGCCCGTCTGACACCAACAATCATGCCACGCTCCAAATCACTGAGACAGGCCAGACACCAACATAACATCATACAAAGTTCACACTATAGTCCAGGGTTATTTCTGAATACACTTATTTTTGCTCATTCTTTGCTTTTAGAGTGCATTATGTGACATTCATACTGACATTCAAGTATGAATGTACAAAATGCCTCTGTCACTGAACTCTTATGCACCTCCTGAGTTCAGCACTGTAATTCAATGTCATGATTGATATGAACGGTGGCTAAATTTCCATATTTTCCATCCTCTCTTTCCACACTGACAGCTACTCTCGTGCTTAGATCATACCTTTAGCACCCAATGTAGATACTCCATATATTGATTACACTGTCTGAAAAAAATTGATCAGATTTCTTCACTTGCGAAATGACAGTGAGGACAGTCTTGAAAATCAGATTTTAAAAAACAGTTACATTTTTCAATAAGGTTCCATTCATTAACATTAGTTAATGCATTAGGTAACATGAACAAACAATGAACATTATATGTTTTTTACAGCATTTATTAATCTTAGTTTATAAAAATACAGTTGTTCATTTTTAATTCATGTTAGTTCATAGTGCATTAACTAATGTTAACAGATACAATTTTAATTTTAAAAAATGTATTAGTATATGTTGAAATTAACATTAAGATGAATAAATGCTGTAAAAGTATTTTCATTGTTAGTTCATGTTAACTACTGTTGTTAACTAATGTTAACTAATAGAACCTTTAGTGTAAAGTGTTACCAAAAAAACAAATCAGATTTGTGTGGAGTGTGAACAAAGCCTTAATGTACTTCAAGCCCTGTCATTACCCATACCTGAACTGAACTGTTTTGAGTGACAGCTGGGTTGAAGTTTTGCAAGACCCAACTTGCAAACGTCCTTGTCATATGTGTATGTGTTTACTCCCTAATTTTAAAAAAAAATACAAGTTACAAGTTCCAGTATTTTGTTTTGGAATCTGCCTGGATCATCGTTTCTAAGATTTTCCTCCTAATTAAAAAAACTTGTAGCAAGCTAAATAGGATTAGCCTTAAACTACCCGTTGAATGTTGTTTGTTAATTTAGGTGTGACGTTTTTGTTGGAGATTCCCGTTTTGAATGATAACCTGATTTTTGTTGTATTTGTTTATCTGCTGGTTTGGTTTGTTGGTTCTTTTTAAAGATTCATAGATCTCCTGTGGCCTTCTCCCCGAATGTAACACTTGTGTTATACTCTCAGATGTCAGCATGCCAAAGCATTCTATGCACTGTATACTTGACCTGCTCACTGTGGTAGTCCAGTGGTCTTTTAATGTTGAATCTTGAACGTGGTATTCACTCATCAAACCTCAGTCCCCCTAAACCGTAGATGACCATAGACTCCTAACCTCATATGTAACTTTAGCTCGATTAGTAAATTTGAGATGTGTCTCTTTGTGTGTTTGTGTGTTGAGTAGGTATGAATCATATGCTACATTGTTCATGTCTGAGATCAAGTTTAAAAGAAAAAATAGTAATGCAATCCCTCAGAAAATGAATGAAAAGAGTTTGTTCCTATGCTGTTTTACCTTGAATAACTGTTCATCTTGCTGCTGAAGCCTTTATGACATTACATTTCATTCTGATTTGGAATCAAAGTTTTTTTATTTCTTTTTTTTTGGGGGGGGGGATTTTAATTTTACAACTGGATTATCGAGGCTCAGAGTGAACTGAAGATATGAAATGCAACATTTTCTCTCCTTCAGTGTGTCATTCTGATTGAAAGAGATGTGTTTAATGCATATGTTGATTTTCTTATCAATGTAAACATCATTTGTAAAGACATTCTTTTGTATATTTTTGTGAAATATTTCTTAAAAGCCAACTTTAATAAAAAAATGTACATATATGTATCACATTCATGCATTCAAATTCAAGTACTGTGTCACGTGTTATCAGATATCTGCAACAAATCAAAAGATGTATACAGGAAGTTGATTTGAAATACTTTTGGGAAGTTGTCCTGCGGTGTGATGTGCTATACTCCATCTAAAAAATTTTACACAGTATTTGCTCTTTTATATATATATATATATATACTCTGTGTGTGTGTGTGTGTGTGTATATATATATATATATATATACACACATATACACCAATCAGCCACAACATTAAAACCACCTGCCTAATATTGTGTAGGTCCCCCACGTGCTGCCAAAACAGCACCAACCTGTTCTCATCACAGTTGTACAGAGCGGTTATCTGAGTTACTGTAGACTTTGTCAGTTCAAACCAGTCTGGCCATTCTCTGTTGACCTCTCTCATCAATAAGGTGTTTCCATCCACAGATCTGCCGCTCACTGGATGTTTTTTTTTTGTTGTTGTTTTTCTGAGTAAATTTTAGAGACTGCTGTGTGTGAAAATCCCAGGAGATCAGCTGTTACAGAAATACTCAAACCAGCCCATCTGGCACCAACAATCATGCCACGCTCCAAATCACTGAGATCACATTTTTCCCCCATTCTGATGGTTGATATGAACATAAACTGAAGCTCCTGACCCGTATCTGCATGATTTTATGCACTGCACTGCTGCCACATGATTGGATGATTAGATAATCGCATGGATGATTGTTGGTGCCAGACGGGCTGGTTTGAGTATTTCTGTAACTGCTGATTTCCTGGGATTTTCATGCACGCATTACTCCGAATGGTGCCAAAAAACATCCAGTTCTGTGGACGGAAACGCCTTGTTGATGAGAGAGGTCAACAGAGAATGGCCAGACTGGTTCGAACTGACAAAGTCTACGGTAACTCAGATAACCACTCTGTACAATTGTGAGAAGAATATCATCTCAGGAGATCAACCAGAATAATTGAATTAAATTTATTTTTCTTACTAAATCTACAAATTGTTGTTTTTTTTTTTTTTTTTTTTTACTTAAATGCTTTAAAAAATTCACTATATATTCTTGAAAAGTCTTATCTTTCTAAATTTTGCTTCTCAAGAACATTTATCTTGTTTTAAAAATGTCTTATGATTTACTCAACCTCATGCCATCCCAGATGTGTAAGACTTTATTTCTTCTGAAGAACACAAATTAAAATTTTTAGAAGAATATCTCAGCTCTATAGATCCATACATTGCAAGTGAATCATGGCCATAACTTTGAAGCTCCAAAAAGTACATAAAGGCAGCATAAAAGTAATCCTTAAGACTCCAGTGGTTAAATCAATGTCAACGATATGCACGAAGAATGCGAATCACCAAAAAACAAAAGAAGAAGAATGTGGAAGTTAAAGTGGAGATTTATAGTAAAAATGACTTAAATGTTGATCTGTTTCTCACCCACACTTATCATATCAATTCTGAAGACATGGATTAAACCACTGGTGTCGTATGGATTACTTTTATGCTGCCTTTATGTGCTTTTTGGAGCTTCAAAGTTCTGGCCACCATTCACTTGCATTGTGTGGACCTACAGAGCTGAGATATTCAGCAGAAAAAAGAAAGTCTTACACATCTGGGATGGCATGAGGATGAGTAAATAATGAGAGAATTTTCATTTTTGTGTAAACTATCCCTTTAAGAATGTTAAGATATTTTTACTGGAAGAAAAATACAAAAATAATTTATTTCTATAAAATAATAAAATCATGCAAATCAGGGTTTTTAACCCAAATTCTGGTAACAGGCTTGCAAAAATGAAAACCTCTCATATACTATTTAGTTATATTTATTAAATTGAGTACCTCATTTCATTGGGCCTTTGTTGAAAAAGAACACTTTTTAAGTTTGAAGCTTATCTGTAGAAAGTGTAAAATGACAACACATTGATTGTTGTCATTACCTGTCATCTTCGTTTCTGACATTGTCCATTGAGAATTTATATTGGAAGCCTGAACATCCACCACCCTTCACTGTTATCCTCAGATACTCTCCTTTATACATAATCTCAGTAAGCCCCTGCAGAAATACCCAAAAACATCAATCATATAAGGGATTATTATTTATGAGTTTATTTGTTACTCTCAAAAGTGTGATCACTGCTGTGAAGTATCTAAAGATGTTTGGAATAACATACTACCATTATAGTACCCTAACTATTTCTGCAGTATGTGGACAGGATGCAAATTTTCTTTATGCATACAGCAGAATACTTGGAAAACCTACGAAATGTGCAGTATACACAACAGAACACACTCCTCAGGATATTCCACTATGCAATTCACACAAAATACCAATTTTTATTTCAGAGAAATAAACCACTTGTTTAATTAAACATGCAACAAGGTCATTAAACAATGTAGCATACTGCTGTTTGAAATGTTTATCATTACATAATTCATACTGTTTCACATATAATAAAAAATAAAAATAAAAAAACACTAAGCATACTGTGCAGTATGTAGAATTACTAGCATACTAAAACCAGTATTCCATTCTAAATACTAGCTTACTTTTTACTAAATAATGCATGGTATACAATGTATACTGCCCACTGTTTTTAAAAATAGTGAAACTGTAGTATGCTACAAAGTTGTAACATGACCTCATCACATTGTATGTCTAATTCAACAAGTAGCATCCAGTAATCCACATCTTTGAAATAAAAACATTTTTAATACAGTTTCGTCTAGAAAAGTCTTAACATCTGTCAATCTGATCAAATATTGATTTCAGACATAAATGTTAAAAATTGTGGCTTTGATTACTTTTTGTTAGGCTAACACACTGGAGGTGGAAGGTCAAGCTGAGTGCATTGCATTGGGGGATACAGTATCCTCAGTTGTAAACTGCATATTCTGGCAAATGTAGGTCATCTGCGTATTCCGTGCATTAGAAAAAAAATGCATACCGTGCACGGTATACATACTACAGCAATAGTAAACAGTATGGTAGTATGCTGTTGAGAACACAGCCTGACTGCACTCAGACCTTGACACGGGATTCACTGAGATCAAATCTGGAGGGGTTTTGTTGCTCTACTGAAGTAGAGCTGAAGGGTGAGAGGAGACGAGCTGAACATGTTCTCACTGAATGAACTTTGGCTGAGGACACACTGGAGAACAACATAAACATGTCAGAGTACGATCCTACACACACACATGGCTAATGAGTTGATAGCTACACCATATCAATATGATTATGCTGAATAACAAAGGGAATATGAAAAAAAAAAAATTTAAATGCTGTGGCTTTATGTATAATACAAAAGAGATTATTATAGTTTGCAAAGAAGAGTGATTATCCACTGCAAGGTTGTTTGTCATTTAATTACTTGCAATTACTTTAATTAACCAACTCTTTCACTTTACATATTGATTATTAGTTAACGTTGTTTTAAGGAGCAATATGTATCATTGATATCAAGCGTTTAAAATGGTTACTGCAGTCCAAATTCAAAATATTGGAGAGAGTTGTCTCCCCCACCTCTTCCTCCCCAGATTCGAAGCTCATGTGGGTTGCCAGGTTAAGGACACGCAACAGGAACGAGCAAACTGACAGTAGCAAGTGACAAAGCCTTACACTGTAAGATGATCAGCTAATGTATACGTTTGCAATGTTTTTATTGTTTGCAAATTATAATCCAGCTCATGTGGATTTTTTATAACTCTGTCAATGTTAGCTAGATGCATTGCTGGCTTCCATGGCTGCAGCACGCTGTGTTTCCACCCGGGTTGTCGAAATACTATTGGGAAATGGGCAGTGGGCGGGATCACACAGGCCAAAACATAAACAGAAATTCCGGCCCAGAACGGACATTTCAAAGTAGAATATACTGGCTCTAGCATTGTTTTTGGATAAGCCAGTATTTCAACTTAGCATGTTTCCTAAATCTCTGATAACATATTATGATAATTTTATGCTTTAATACAGTAAATATATTACATATTGCACCTTTAACTGTTGAGGAGCCTTCTGGCTAATTTTTTTTGATAATGAGAGAGAATTGTGCAGGCGCTCATGGGGGAGGGACGAGGAGTATGGGTTGCCAAGTTGTTTGCTATAAACCTTGAATTATTATTATTATTAGCTTTTCCTTCAAAGTTTGCTGCATAGTTGTACATGGTGATACATATAACTTAAATTGTGAAAATATTGGTTGGTCAATAGAGCTGTTCAGATTGTAGTCCAAAAAAACGGACGAGAATTAGCATTTCCGAGCTATGGGTTCCACCACGATTATCTAATGGGGTTTTGTTTATGAGTTAAATAAGGTCTGTGGTATAAAATTACATTAAGATACTTGTACGTTTTGTTCTAAATGACACACAGGTATACCCCAAATGTGAATGTTTAAGCCGCCATGTTTACAAGTTGCTAGATAACTACTAGAACTGCTAAGGTCTTCTGTTTGGTCAGGCATGTTCATTCAAATGCTTGTGGTGTTTGTAGTCCTTATCTAGCAACTCGTAAGCTACATACATTAAAAAAAAACATGGTGACTTCAAAACAAAACGTTTGAGGTATGGCTATGTGTAATTTATGTTGTAGAACTAAACCTCCAAGCATCAAGTAGCCAAATGTTTACCACAGACCTTATTTTACTCATAAATTGAAAAATCCCATTATAAAAACCCATCGGAAATTCCTTTTTAAAATTAGCATCTAAACTAAGTCTAAAATGTGCATAAAAGTATTTAGGCACACATACTGACATCTATGTCCTTGATATCCCTTTTTCAAATGTCCTTTTCATGGCTTCGCACACAGCTCATAATCTGAACAGGAAACTTGATACAAAATAGATCTTTGCTGGAGTCATCTTTCAATTCCCATTACACAACCAGCTTTATCTAATAATCAACAAAATAAGGGAATATATGTATGAGGGAAACCATGGTAAATTAGTCTTTTGGATTTGCCTACAAATTGACGTCATGGCTGAACAGCTCTATAGTTAACGAGTAATTTTGGGACCAAAGACTCAAACTAAATTCTGTTTCATAACTGAGAAATTTAGCAGTTTGTGTTTTATGCGGAATGACCATTTTGATCTTGTTTTAAGGATTTTTTGATATTTTTACAGCAAAAAATACAGAAATTATTATCAAGAATACAATGTTTGCCCTAATATCAAAGGTTTTACTAGAATAAAAGAAATTATAATCCAACGTGAATTTTCTTGATAAAAAAATATGATCATGCCTGGTAACGTGCATGTAAAATGGCTAGAAATAGCATTTTAGCTTAGCGTAAAGCTGACAATTTACACAAAGTTTATTTCTATTTCTTCTGCTCCAAACTTACTTCAAACTTACTTCTCTGTCTGCTTGTATGAATGTAACACATCATAAGAAAGTGTTTCACCGCTGTTCAAATGCACTTTGGATCGCATCATTTATATGTATAAATGTTTTCCATCTGAAAGGACTAAATATTAAATGAAACAATTGACAATAAAATGCAAAGTAATCTCTTCAGTAATCAAAATACTTTTTGAATGTAACTGTATTCTAATTACCAATGATTTAAATTGTAACTGTAGTGGAATACAGTTACTTATATTTTGTATTTTAAATACGTAATCCCGTTACATGTATTTCGTTACTCCCCAATCCTGCACACACACGCACACACACACACACACACAGAGAGAGAGGCAGACTAGTTTTACATCACTTTATTAATCTTCGAGTATTGAGATCTGGCAACAGCATGTCCCCGCCTTGTTTCGCGCTATAATCCCTGTCATTGGTTAAGACTTCAATGGTAAGGCACATACGTCATAAACACACACGCCCAGACAGTATTTGATTGGAGGACAGTCATCATGATCTTGTGACAAGGAAATAACGTGTGTGAAAAGGGGAAACACGGCCAGGGGCAGGTACTTATGCCAATTTTAACGATTTGGATGGTATTTTTAACATTTGAGTTGCTCTAAAATTCCGACTGTTTGTCGTCCGATATTTTCTGTGTTTTAACGGTACATTTTCTCCCTCATTTTCACAAAAAAGCGAAGTGAAACTCGTTAAACTCAGCAGACAGTTGATTCTAAACTCACTGTCATGTGATAGTCTCATGTGGGTGTTTTGTTTATCTGTACTCTGAACGATAGTAACGCGTATTTTCGACAGGACTTGAATCATGGATAACCGTGTGGTCTGCGTTATTTTGCTTTCTTTCCTCGCATACACTAATGCTGAGCCGGTGAAATTTTTGGACTGTGGTAAGTACTTTTGTATGTACCTGTGGTATATCTCGTGAAAGTTTCATATTTATATTTGCCAATTGTTTATTATGTGTGAATCATCAGATTTATAGTTAGTTGTTTTGCTTTTGCTTTAATCTGAGACATGCAGTCTAACCAGAATAAATGTAAAGGATTATTATTAAAGGATTATAAAGTCTGTTACAATGCACTTTTCCCTCTGTTTGAACCTCATAGGCTCACTAGATGGAAAGGTTTTTGAGGTTGACATCCTGCCCTGCCCAAAACAGCCATGCCAGCTTCACAAAGGACAATCCTACACTGTCAATGTAACGTTCAGCAGTGGTAAGCTGTGTTTCCTTTCCATTTCACTGTAGTCCAAAAAACAAAACCAGATCAAAGTTTTAAGAAGAACTTGTTTACGTTTCCCATAGGTGTTGCGAGTCAGACCAGTAAAGCTGTGGTTCATGGAGTAATTGCTGGCATCCCTGTTCCCTTTCCCATCCCAGTTGAGGATGGTTGCAAGTGTGGAATTCTGTGCCCGATTCAGCCACAACAAATGTACAGTTACGTCAACCAGTTGCCAGTCAAGAGCGAGTACCCAGCAGTAAGTGTTCTTCAAATCGGTCAGATGTTCAGTGTTTAACATCCTGTTCTATGGCATTGCCTTCACATCTAAATAAGGCTATAATATAGTTTCCAACCATAGTTTAATATTTTGTCGTTTATTAGATAAAGGTGGTTGTGGAATGGGAATTGAAAGATGACTCCAGCAAAGACCTGTTTTGCATCAAGTTTCCTGTTCAGATTGTGAGCTGAAAGCCAATATCGAAGCCATGAAAAGGACATTTGAAAAAGGGATATCAAGGACAAAGACATCCGTATGTGTGCCTTAGTACTTCTCTATGGACATTTTAGACTTAATTTAGATGCAGATTGTATGATTTATTATTTGAAAATATTCTAACCATGACAGATTTGTCATTTTAATATTTTTGATATCTGTGGATGCTCTATAGCCACTCAACAAACATTGCTTAATTCCATTTTGTGTTGTGCTAAAGTGTCAATTATTCACTAGAATGAGATGCTGACTAATGACATTAATTCATGTGGGAGATTTAAATGATTTATTCATCCAAGGATTTGTTAGCTGTTGTGTGGCTAAACGGTACTGTTGTCACTTGCAATTGGTAGTGAACTTTTTTACTCTAATTTTAAATCTGCATATTAAATAAAAATTAGATTTTAATATTGGTTTATTTTCTTAAAGAAATGGCAAGTCTTACTCTACATTTAACAAGCAACTATGTACATGTTACTAAAATAATGTACTTTTCTAATGCAAGCAGTGTCTTTCATTGGAATATGAAATGTTTTCTTCTTCAATTTGAGGATCTTTTCAGCTTAGATCTAAAACTGGAGCAAAACTCGTATTTCAAGTGTTTGACCAACTGATTTGTTCCTAAGATAAGAGCACAAAATGATTATATGTTTTTTTTTTTGTCACAAAAATAAACTGAACATTCTTCTAAATGATCAGTGGATATGCTTGCCTAGCATTAAAGGAATAGTTAATCAAATATGAAAATTCTCTCATGTACTCACCCTCATGCCATCCCAGAAGTGAATGACTTTCTTCTGCTGAACACAAATGAAGATTTTTAGAAGAATATTTCAGCTCTGTTGGTCCTCAAATTGCAAGTGAATGGTGACCAGAACTTGAATGCTCCAAAAGCATATAAAGGCAGCACAAAATTAATCCATGTGACTCCAGTGGTATAATCCATGTCTACTGAAGTGATATGATAGGTGTTGATGAGAAATAGATCAATATTAACTTTTTTTTTATTTTTTACTATAAATCTCCACCTTTGACCAGCCCCAACTATTAGGTGGCTGAATGTTAAAGTCACTTCCACATTCCGAAGTGAAAGTAGATTTACAGTAAAAAAGATACTTAAATGGTGATCTGTTTCTCACCCACACCTATCGCTTCAGAAGATATTAATTTAACCATTGAAATCTTATGGATTACTTCTGTGCTGCTTTTGTCCTCCATGAACATCCATGAACTTTTTTTAACCTTCAAAGTTCTGGTCACCATTCACTGGCATTGTATGGACCTACAGAGCTAAAATATTCTTATAAAAATCTTCATTTGTGTTCAGCAGAAGAAAGTCATACACATCTGGGATGGCATGAGAGAATTTTCATTTTTGGGTTAACTATCCCTTTAATAGAATTGTTGTCTGTTAAAGTAAAATATCCACTGTTTCTCCTTTTTAGGTAACTGTTCACATTGTTTCAGTTCTCTTTTCATTTGTCTTTTATTACTTTCGAGAGGTTATCTGGTTTAGTTTCATATGCTTTAGGTGTCTATTCACAGTAGCAAATTAATACTAGGTAAATCGTGTCAACAAAAATGTTTATGTTTGGTATTGATCATTATCAAATGCTTAACATTTTTAATTATTTGCTTTAGAAAAACTAAACTTAGTTTTTTTCACTTCACAGTCATACCAAGATAACTAATAAAACATAAAATTGTCTTTAAATGAATTCTAAAGTATTTGCAAAATATGACTTGAGTATTTAACAGAATCAGCAAATCAATAAACATTTAAATGTGTGCTTTTTATTACAAGTAAACAAAAGCAAGCAACATTTCTTCAGGTACAGAAGGTATTTGTGCCATTTAAGTCATCTAAACACACGTTCATATTTGTTGATTTGGTTGTTTGAACAAACTTTCAGTAAATTATTTGGAGGCTTGCGACAGTGCATTTTTTTTTTTTCACAGGAATTTGCTGAAATTGGCCCTATTATCAGCATACCTTTTGACTATCTTTTGCCTTATCAAAAAAACAGCTAGAAACACGTCAATTTCACAGGCAAGTAAACAGGCAGAAAAACAAAAATTCAATATGAGGTAGAAGCCCATCGTATAAGAACTTCCTGTATTAATGACACAATAATCTCTTCCTTTTAAACTCAAATATGGGAAGACAAAAAAAAAAAATGTAGTGGACTATAACTTGGTAGCATATTTTTAAACAGTCCTTTCAAACAGGTCAGACAATGGCTACCTCATTTCTATTAGTGCAATTCTGTGCACTACATTGAACGTAAAAACGTATCAAATCGGTCAAATGAATGGCTTAAGTTTTAAAACATACTTCAAAAACCACCCAATATTGGAACTACTTATTGTTTTAACAGGTCAAATCAAGGGCTTAAAATATTTTGTCCCAAGAAGAACAAGGAAAAAAAAAAAAAACATTAAAAAAAACACCAATATTGGAATTTTACATATGGTGTGATATGTTAGTTCTGGCTAATATACAACTAAAGAATGTTTACAACAAAAAATGAGTGCTGAGATCCACACAAACATGCTGTTGTTCTATAACATACTTGCAAGGAAAGATTTTACACCAGTGCAGTCTGACCTCTTCTGCCAATAAGTACAAAGACAAATGTCCACACTAACAGGAAGTTCTACAGGAGTTATCACTTTTCTGTATTTTTCATTAAAAATTCCAATAGGTACATTTTTGGAAGGGGGTTGGTGGTAGATAACACCACAATGTTTTGGCTCTTCTGTCCTTTCTGCTGATTTGGACAGATTGAGATAGAAAGCAATAAATTAAACAATGGATTAGGCATTTTCTTACATTCACAAAGGGAGTTTGATATGACATTAATAGCAAGCAAGAGGAAGAGAGGATACATGATGTATCACAACTTTAAACTAAAATTTCAGACAACCACTATCCTGTGGACAGATAAAACATCATCAAAGTAGTAAGGCATATGATGTATTTTGTAATGATAACACTGCTGAACCATGCTCTGCAATATTGAGCTCTAAAATTCATATTTTGCAGGGCCTAGATAAGCTAAAATCAGTGCACCTGTATGTTAAAATAAAAGATTTTAGCTCCAATAACATTTTCCCAACAGCACAAAATGCTATTTCTGAGGGTTATTTCACTTCAGTTGAATGTTTGGGGTTTGGTAATACTATATGAAGAATGAAGAGTGGAGAATACTGTATGGAGTATTAATCTGGGCCTGTTCTATGTTTCAGCACTGCTTAATGATACCTCTCCAAATAATAAAATGAAATACTTATCACATCATAGGCAAATCATCACCTAGAAGTTCTGTTAAAATAAATCAAATGTTAAAAACAGATAATGGTAGAGTACCACTGATGCTATAAGATGAGGGCTGCACAGAACTTGATTTAACCATCAGCGAGCAGAGATGTTCTGAGCGATACTGATTCCTCACTGTCCGTTTTGTTTGAGCCTCTCCAGTCTCTGTAGCAGAGCATTTCCAAAAGCTTCTCTGTACCCGGGGCTCAGGGAATCCAGCAGTGAGTAAACAGTCTCGTGATACTGGGTGCTCAAACTCTCATCCACCTGATCAAAGATGTGTCCCACCACCTGAAAAATACCACAATTAAACTGTAATGCACAAGCATATAACTCTAAAATGGTTATTTTTTTATTAGAGGTAGACCGATATAGTCTACCTATGTTCATCTGTGGCCAGCACTGGAGGATTTTACAGTTAGAATGATTTGGTTCTACATTATAATGGCAGCCTCTAGAGGCGAAATACAAAGATTCACAGACACATGGTAGGGATTTGCTTTATCTGAATCTGTCATCGTTGACAATATTCATCTATATTTTTATTCTCACTTCAATGTATATTTTGTTATTTTGATTAGATAAGTGTTCTAAACTGAAGTGACAGCAAGAAAAGAAAAATGTGTCCAGTCAGCACATTGTATCTTCAACTTCATATCTTGTGAATAATAATAAACCTTCTTGCTCATTAAACCTCATCTGTTGAAATATACTGTACACAAACAAAACCCTTCATCTGATGAATATACAGGCTATACAAAGCTTAGTTTGATATACAGACTTCTTAATGGAATAGTTCACCCAAAAATTAAGATTCTCTGGTCATTTACTCACCCTCATGCCATCCCAGATGTGTATGACTTTCTGTCTTCTGCAGAACACAAATGAAGACTTTTAAAAGAATATTCCAGCTCTGTTGGTCCTCACAATGCAAGTGAATGGTGACCAGAACTTTGAAGACCCAAAAGGCAGTATAAAAGTAATCCATGTGACTCTAGTAGTTAAATCCATGTCTTCTGAAGCGATATTATAGGTGTGGATGAGAAACAGATCAATATTTAAGTCATTTTTAAATGTAATTCTACACTTTCACATTCAGCCCCTACTGGTTGGGGCTTGTCAAATGTGGAGATTTATAGTAAAAAAAGGACTTAAATATTGATCTATTTCTCACCCACACCTATCATATCACTTCAGAAGACATGGATTTAACCACTAGAGTCACATGGATTACTTTAATGCTGCCTTTATGTCCTTTTTGGAGCTTCAAAGTTCTGGCCCCCATTCACTTGCATTGAATGGACCTACAGAGCTGAAATATTCTTCTAAAAATCTTAATTTATGTTCTGCAGAAGAAAGCCATACACATCTGGGGTGGCATGAGTAAATGATGAGAATTTTTTTTATTTTTGGGTGAACTATCCCTTTAACTGCAGAGCATATCATTTCAAAATAAGAGCCCCTTGTGTGTTTCGGACTTATAGTTATAAGTCGCGCGTTATGCACCAAGTCTCTATTTTGTCTGATTATTATTGGGATTTCATTAATTTTGGACTCTTGTAGCCTCCATGTCTGTTCCTGTCAGAGTAGGGAAAGACTATTTTTTTTGTTTTTTGTTTTTTTACAAACTATCGGCCAATTAGTCAGTTATTGGCCTTTTCCACCACTTTAGTTATCGCCATCAGCAAAATCACCTATCAGTCAACCCCTAATTTCAATAGGAACGGGGGATCCCTGCTTCGTCTCTCTCCACCAAGGGGTCCTTGGTCTAATAAAGGTTGATGAAGTTTAGGGTTGAAACGTACTCCACAGGTCAACGCAGCGGGTGTAGATCCAGGATGACCATCTCCCACGCCCAGGGTTGGGAAAACATCAATATTATAATCAATACTGTTAGGAAAACGTCCCATTTGTTGCCCCGAGATGTTCCTTTACATGTTATCATCACTCACCCTTAAACCTGCCTCGGTGAGCTCTAAGCAGTACCGGTTTCCCTCTCTGGTTTCAACGTTTATATAAGCCACATCCACTCCACTGGTGAGATTGTGAGAGACGTGCATGCCTGTGACTGCGAAGAGCACATCATTGACCACCGCCTCAGCCTCCAGCCTCATGTCTTTAACCTCTCCCAGCTCCACACAGCGCTCGTCATACTTAGACAGGTCCTCTGGTTTACAGTCCACCTCCATACCCTAAAACAGCAGTGAGATTTTAGATGATCGATTATGAGACTTAAAAACCGCAGAGACAAGCTGCATGTTCATAAACATCTGACGTCGTCTGATCAAGAGGGGGCGCGAGCAGAGTAAAAGTAATGCTAATGTCTTTGACCAATGCCACAACTGATAAAAGTCACAAACTACGCTTCATTCTTAGTAAGAATAACATTTTTGGAAGACACAAACATTTTGGTGCAAATTATATGTGTATTTGATGTATTCTGCGTGAAAGCCTACAAAATGAGGTGCTGCTAGCTATCAATTTCATACTGCCAATGGAGGCTCAGCCTCTTACAGCTTTAAAGTTTCATAAAACGCCGCCACCAGCTAATATGAACGTATTAATAGTGTGAACAAAAAATAACTGAGTTATTTATTAGATGATAAAGTTCGGGGTTCTTAATAATTATTTATTTTCATCATTATTATGAGTTACTGACCTCCTCCGGGGGTAGTTCATCAGAACACTTCCGGCTCATGCCGGTGCCAGTGCGGGAGACTCGTTTGTGTCAATTATGCGCAGCCGCTGCGCAGTGTTTGCGTATGTATCCGGTCCTGCTCGACCTGCTCCTAACGGGATTCGAACCGGCGTCTCCGGTGTGGGAAGCAGGCACGCTAACAAAGAGGCTAAATGCTACAACCTCTAATGCGCCACTTGAGGCAAGTGGAGTGAGGTTTACACACTGCACTGCATGTACCAGCTGGCTACTGTTACACTCGGTTGTGAGGGTGGATGTGCACGACTCTGGGGGGCGGAGGGGCTTAAAGAGCATTCTTTAGGTGTTCCAGCAGGTGGCGCCCTAGGTGACCAAAGGCTAAGCATTTAAATACACTTAAACTACAACCATAATCTACGCAAGAGCACAGATTTAAAGAAACAAACGAAGAAATACACAAATATATGGCAGACCCTGACACCAAATATCAGATCGTCAACCACATCTGTTACACCGTGCGATTTGATTAGACTTACCATAAACCAAGCGTCTTTTATCTTCTTATTCGCTTCTTGCACAGTACAAATAACACTCTCTTGTAACTGAGCGGATGGACTGTGCGGTGGCTGCGCAGAGCGGATGTTCTTGAACACATCGCTTGCAACAGCGGCGGGCGCACGCGAGAGTGCTCAGTCATGAGCGTGTTTGTAAACACCATCATTAGACTCATCAAAACAGACAGACAGACAGTGATGCTACTTTCACACGACCTGACACACGCTTATAATGCAAAAAAAGACGTCCATCACCAGTTTAATATAGATATTATCATTGCGCGATGCCTCAGTTAAACACATAAACCTAAATAAAGGTAATATGAAGGATTGTGTTTAGCCAGTATGCTAGTTCAGCCAAAGTCAAGGAACAACGGTTTAGTCAGCTATTTCATAACACAGGTGAGTTATATGGCTATAGATATTTTATTATGAGAAACATCAGTATAGACTGTTATATTGGCCTGTTAGCAGGCAAACAAATACACCAAGCTTTAAGGAATTGCTTAAACACTGGCCACTGATTAAGAGACAGACAGAAGCATCATGCAAATCAGACTGCCAGTGAAATAAATGTGATTACTGTATGACTATAAATTAGTCAGCTAGAGTCATTGCCAACATCAACCATTCGCTGAATACTTCTCTGGCTTACAATGACTGTTCTTTATAAATTCCATGATTGTTTTGAATGATTTTAATGTTGTCTATAATGCCATGATATAATCAGTCACTCTGATTGTCTTAATGCAAACTGCACCACCAAACAGCAGTTAATTTAATAGAAATATGTGGTATTCCTTTGCTTGGTAGAATGTCCCGAACGTCAATTTATTGATTCAGTAAGCACCAAACTCGAGAGCTGGTCAAGATGCCTTGGCCATTTTCGGAGTCAATTAAGAAGCGGGCCTGCAGGTACCTGCTGCATCGATATCTCGGCAATTTCCTCCAAGAGAAGCTCAGTTTGGACCAGCTTAGCCTGGATCTTTATCAAGGCACAGGCTTACTTGCTCAAGTGCCGTTGGACAAATGGGTAAGCCATTTTACTTTTGCACTGTTGCACCCAATAGTCTGATTCCATACTGACTCTTCTAAAAAAGTATGATCTTGAAGTAGTCTTATTTCGAAGCCAACTGAATGCATAAAATTCATCTTTTGTTTGTATAGTGATCAGGTTCCACTATAGGTATGGAATAGTTGTTATCTGATTCCTGCACCAAAGGCCCTGTTTACTCCTCATATATGTGTCTCAAATGTATGTCCTGTGCCCATTGTGTGAACCCTGTTTATACCTGTATTTATTTCTGTTCACTTTCTACGTATTCCCTCAACATCCCACAGTTTACTCGCTGTCGTCTTGTGAATTCTTTCACACTATCAGTGACTTTGTTTGATTTATCTTCAGTCCCTGAATGAGATCCTGGAGTCTGTGGATGCTCCATTTGAAGTGAGTGAGGGCTTCATCCAGGCCATTTCCCTGACTGTGCCATGGGCCTCGCTGCTACAGGACAACTGTGTGCTGGAAGTGAGGGGCTTGCAGATGGTCCTTAGGCCAAGGCCTCGAATGGGTACTTTGAATCACATTATTTTGTAAATGACATTATTATGTTGTGTGTCAACTGTGCATTTTATGCTGCTTATGCTCATTGTCATTTTCAGCATCTGGTATGGAGCCCATGTACTGGTCCAGCTTCATGACCAGCAGTATGCAGTTGGCCAAAGAGTGTCTAAGCCAAAGACTCACTGATGATCATGGAGAGAGCTCCCAGCCTCTGGAGGGCCTGGAGAAGTTTGCAGAAACTATTGAGACAGGTATCTATCTCCATGGACTAGAGATGGGTAACATTGGTCAAATAGTCATTTAGTGAGGTCAGCTAGTTTTAGATTTGTTCTTATTTATTTGTTATAATATTTTTTTTAGTGGCAGGGCTTTAATTAGCATCCTGACAGCATGCATGTTTTGTTTTAGCTGCTATGGCATGTTCACACTGTACGATTTTGGCAATGACTTTGCCATCTGTGACAAATTTTGGGGATCGTAAAAGATTTCTCTTGTCGTTGGGCACAATCGACAGTCTTTGATTGCTTAGTGTGACATGTTCACAGATGGCCTTTGTGGTGAATAGTAGCCTCCGATGAAGTTCTGGCAGTGTCAGAAATTTTGAATCGCAGTCAAGCAGTGTCAACACTCAATAGGAACGATTGACACCAAAGTCTTGGCTATAGTGTATCGTGCAATCTGACATAATGTTACACAGTGTACCATGGCTTTTACACAAGATCTTACTGGGATCATATAATACAGTCTGGCAAGCAACAATTGTTAAGGCCCATAAAAATTTAACAGTGTGCACCTAGATTTAGACAGTTCACACAAAAAATCCTCTCTGAGAAATTGAATGTTTTAATTCATCCCCCTGAGGGCATGTGTCTCAAGACTCTTACATTCTGTGCCATTTCGTTGCGCACTGACCAACTCATTTTGAACATAAGATGTATGTAAACGCCACCTAAGAAATGCATCTGATTGTGGTCAGGTGAACCAAAACCAGCCCAACTATACAGGGCTTCCTTAAAGGAATAGTTCACCCAAAAATGAAAATGCTCTTATCATTTACTCCCCCTCATGCCATCCCAGATGTGTCTGACTTTCTTCTTCAGAACACAAACTGAGTTTTTTTAGAAGAATATTTCAGCTCTGTAGGTCCATACAATGCAAGTCAACAGGGTCCATAACTTTGAAGCTCAAAAAATCACTTAAAGGCAGCATTAAAGTAATCCATAAGACTCCAGTGGTTAAATCAATGTCAGCAGATCAATATTTAAGTGCTTTTTTACTATAAATTCTCCAGCCTAGTCAGTCAATCTCCACTTTACCTTTCACATTCTCCTTCTTGTGTTTTTGGTGATTCACATTCTTCATGCATATCGACTCCTACTAGGGAAGGGAGAAGAATTTCTAGCACAAAAGAACTAAAATATTAATCTGTTTCTCACCCACATTTATCATATCACTTCTGAAGATATGGATTAAAACAGTGGAGTCATACAGATTACTTTTATGATGGCTATATGTGCTTTTTGAAGCTTCGACATTTTGGCACTCTTTCACTTGCATTGTATGGACCTACAGAGCTGAAATATTTTTCTAAAAATCATAATTTGTGTTTTGCAGAAGAAAGAAAGTCATACACATCTGGGATGGCATGAGGGTGAGTAAATGATGAGAGAATTTTCATTTTTGGGTGAACTATCCCTTTAAATCCATGTCTTCAGAAGCAATATGATAGGTGTGGATGAGAAACAGATCAATATTTAAGTCCTTTTTTACTATAAATTCTTCTCTCTGCCCAGTAGGTGGCGATATGCACGAAGAATGCAAATCTCCTAAAACAAAATAAAAACTCTTAGGAGAGAAGAGCGCTTAGGAGGGCTGTTTGAAGGTGGAGATTTATAGTACAAAGGACTTCAATATTGATCTGTTTCTCACCCACACCTATAATATCGCTGATTAGACTGATATTACAGGTGTCATTCTGATATTATAGATATCATTCTGGCAACCCACCAAATTGCCAGTTTAAAAAAATTAAAATGTAGTTTTACACATCCCTAATGTAGACCCTAATGTGAGAGGTTCCCTCTCAATGATTGAGCGAGTCTTTCCATGTTCTGTCTGTTAGTTTTGAGAAGAGTCAAGGTCACGTTTGTGGATACTGTCCTGAGGATTGAACATGTTCCAGAAAATTCTAAAACTGGCATTGCCCTTGAACTCCGAATCAACAAGTATGTTTTCTTACATATTGATTTCATTTTCTTTAAGTTTCATCTCAGGTGATGAAATCAAGTTTTGTACTTGATTCTGTCAAATAACTGCATTCTTTTAAATGGTCATAATGTTCTGTGTATGTGCTGTGATGTTTAGGATGGTTTACTGTGATGAGAGTGTGGAAGAGGGCTCCAGTGTCAATATCCATCAACCCACCACATTTGCACATAAAAACCTGACTCTGGATGGTGCCTCTGTGTTCTGGGATGAGTATTCAGAATCGGCACGTGCCGGCCTCAAATCATCCCCCACGCAAACAGTGAGCTTACATCAAAAATCCTTTACAGTACAACCAGTTATTTTTGCAGTTGTTTTTACTTTTATTAACTTTTCTTTGTGGTGGTTAAACTGCACCATTCCCATGTCAAATGTCCTTTTTACATTAAAGGAGATGGAACCTAAGCTTTCACCAAGCTGGAACCCAAAAATCATCTGTGAGCCTCACCCTCAGTTCCCAGAGCCTGTGTCTTCATGTACACGATTTGAGCCAGTGCAAGTGGGCTGCCTCAGTGGCAAGCTGGAGCTGTCCATGGTTCTGAAGCAAAATGAAGCAATGCCCAGAGCCAAGGTGGTACTTATTAGGCTTGGGATCAGTGCCTTTTTCACAGATCAATAATCAAATAAATGTTCTGATGATTATCGATTTATCTGCTTTTTTATTTCAGATATAAATTGGGCTTATTGTTACACAATAGTTTTTGTCTCTTCATACGTATTTCTCAACACAACTTTGGTAAAGTGTGAGTGACACGGTAACTTAAAGGGGGTTGCACATTGGATGCTTTTGGGTGACGACATGGCGTGTTCTAAAATTAGAAACAATTATTTTCTGTGAAGGTGTGGTGTCTGTTGGCGGCAACCAGCTACGACTCGTGGGGCTGCTCAAAATTCTGCAGTGGTACAGAGTGCAACTCACATAGTTTTCCATTCATTTCAACCCAAATCATTATCAAAGGACATAGATTGTTTTCTCTAGCCATCATTGGATGATATATTGTGAATATCTTTTTTTATATAGGCTAGCCTACACAGTGTACTGTATTTTCAGCTACAAATATGACTTTTTGTGGTTTGACAGCTTGAATGAAACCTATTCAAGTCTACATACAGAGAAATTGCATAATAAATGCCATTCGCCATCGCCATTTCTAATCGTTTAGTTTGCGCCGATACACTGGTGTCATACACTAACTTGCAAACTCATCAATGTCATTTAGTTAATTTTTTATAGAAGCACAAAAACCAGTGTAACGTTTGTGTGTATGGTGACTAGATTTACAACTTTGGACTGCCACCTACACTGCATCGACATGTCCTTCAGTATTAAGTACAGTAAATGTTATATCATCCCCTTGTGGTCTCCCAAATCTATTACGCCAGACTACACTAAAGTGAGAGTTAACCCAAAAATAAAAGTTCTCTAATCATTTACTCACCCTCATGCCATCCTAGATGTGTTTGACATTCTTTCTTTTGCTGAACACAAATGCAGATTTTTAGAATAATATTTCAGCTCTGTAGGTCCTCACAATGCAAGTGAATAGTGATCAGAACTTTGCAGCTCCAAAAATCACATAAAGGAAACATAGAAGTAATCCAAAAGACGCCAGTGGTTAAATCCATATCATCAGAAGCGATATGATAGGTGTAGGTGAGAAACAGATCAAAATGTAAGTCTTTTTATTACCCTAAATCTCCACTTTCACTTTTACATCTGAAAGTCACATGTGGTGCCTGTTTAGTTTCACTTTCACATCTGAAAGTGAAAGTTAAAGTGGAGATTTAGGGTAATAAAAAGACTTACATTTTGATCTGTTTCTCACCCACATCTATTACATTGCTTCTGAAGATATGCTTCTAATTTAAATGTTGGCTAATGCTAATATATCGATGCCTCAAAAACACTTTCGGAAGGCTGTTTGAAAACAAATGTTTATTTTTGCAATTCCGTTCGGTGGCGCTAGTGCTGCAAAAATTACACATTTCAGCTTTACAAATAGGCTACAGTATGTATAAAGGAAACTGAATATTTAAGGTGCTGTATCTTGTACTTTTTTATTTTTATCACCATCTACCTTTTTGCAGTTCATTTAAATATACTTGTGACAAATATAAAAAAAACAACTTGGAACAAATATTCCAAGTTGTCTCTAAATATCTATGAGGCAATAAAAAATGCATGTATAACAATTATACTGTACAATAATTAGAAAAATTATTATTATAGTGTAGCATGTCTTGGTGTAGGACACTGCTATCACTGCTTGAAATTTCATATCAGCTACCCTAATATTTAATGACTGGTCTTTTCACAGTTGGACATTGATGGACAGTTTGATTCTCTAATAATGCTGCTCTCACCACGACAAGTCCACCTCTTACTGGATATGTTTGGGGTCTTCTCCAGCTCAGGTGACAGCTCTAACTCTTGTGCATGGTGTTGTGGATTATTCAGATATTATTCTACACCCAGGGTCCCTCATAGCCTGGTATTGAGTGGAATCACTGAGTGTAACTGAGTGCTTATGTTTTTGTGTAGCAGGGCAGGAGTGGTCTGCTTTAGGGAAGGACAGGAAGAGTCGACCCATGCAACAGGAGGACGAGTATCGCCTCCACATGGAGCTCAACCGCTGCCTGAAGAAGGACACCATTACAGGGGTCACCGACCAGGACTTGTTTGAGAGTCAGACCACGAGAACAGTGTCCAGCCGAGGTTAGTTGAGCATAGCACAGCTTGGTTCTTCTTGCTTTTGCATCTCTAATTACATAACTACATCTTTAATTTAACTCTTTCTTATTGGTCTGGCAGAGGATGTCTTTTTCTCCATGGCTGATATGGACATGTCACACAGCCTATCATCTCTTCCCCCTCTTTGGGATCCGCCCGCTGTGGATCTGGATTTGTCTCTAAATAGCAACTACTCCGCCTCCTTGGGGGAGTCACCATCTGGAAATGTAGCCATAAGTCATCATATCTTGCTTGAACTCGGTGTTGGGAATTCACAAATAATTAATTGCGCTCACTAATAACAACATTTTTGATGGGTGCATCTCAAAAAGCCTGTCAAATACATGCCTAGGTCATATTCGACCCCAAAATCATAGGGGAAAAGTGTTATTTTATATGACAATATTGAAACCTATTTTTTCATTATTGTCATAACATTTAAGCACCCAGTTCCCCCCAGTTTGGATTACTGTAATGCAAAAAAGTAATTATACTGTATATTACTTAACTTGGAAATGATTTATACATCATTGTAATATTTTTTTTGTACTGCCTTTAATTTACACTGATCAGCAACAACATTAACAACCACTTTCCTAATATTGTGTAGGTCCCCCTCGTGCCGCCAAAACAGCGCCAACCCGCATCTCAGAATTCTGAGATGATATTCTTCTCAGCACAGTTGTACAGAGCGGTTATCTGAGTTACCGTAGACTTTGTCAGTTCGAACCAGTCTGGCCATTCTCTGTTGACCTCTCTCATCAACGAGGCATTTCTGTCCACATAACTGGATGTTTTTTGGCACCATCTGGAGTAATGTGTGCGTGAAAATCCCAGGAGATCAGCAGTTGCAGAAATACTCAAATCAGCCCGTCTGGCACCAACAATCATGCAACAGTCCAAATCACTGAGATCACATTTTTCCCCCATTCTGATGGTTGATGTGAACATTAACCGACGCTCCTGACCCGTATCTGCATGATTTTATGCACTGCAGTGCTGCCACACGATTGGCTGATTAGATAATCGCATGGATGATTGTTGATGCCAGATGGGCTGGTTTGAGTATTTCTGTAACTGCTGATCTCCTGGGATTTTCACACACAACATTCTCTAGAACTTACTCAGAATGGTGCCAAAAACAAAAAACATCCAGTGAGTGGCAGTTCTGTGGATGGAAATGCCTTGTTGATGAGAGAGGTCAACAGAGAATGGCCAGAATGGTTCAAACTGACAGAGTCTATGGTAACTCAGATAACCACTCTGTACAATTGTGGTGAGAAGAATATCATCTCTGAATGCTGTTCTGAGATGCAGGTTGGCCCTGTTTTGGCGGCACGAGGGGGACCTACACAATATTAGTCAGGTGGTTTTAATGTTGTGGCTGATTGGTGTATGTTGATTTTAATAAAAATGTTATTGTTACTGGATTAGTTTGATTGTATTAAAGTTTAATTGTAACTGAAAATGTAACTTTGCAAAAAATTACTAATTATCCATTAATGGTCCTTAAAAAAGCTTTATTTTTTCTATATATATTTGGGGAGAAAAATCTCATGTTGTTAATGAGATTCACTCATTAAATCAACAGTCACCATTCAATGGCTTGTTTAGATGCATTTTAGTAAGTATAATACATTTATTACTTTTTTAGTCTTTTTTTACTTGATCCTCAGATGGTGTGGGATGAGTACACGGATGTTACTAGACAGAAGGAGAAACAGACTAATGAGACACCACAGCTTTCACGAGATCCTCACTTCCCCCAAAAGCTGATCCGGCAGACCTGTGAGTCCCATTCTTAAACAATTAAAATTGTACTAGTAACCCTAATTGTGTTAAACTATAGCACAGCTATATAGGTTTTAGTAATTATTGACCCTTATGCCATCTTTAATCATTCATAACTCTCTACTCCATGTCTAATCTCTAGCACATCCATCTAAGGGCCACTGTGATGAGTCCAGGCCTGAGCTGGTTCTCAGGGTGACAGTGGGAAGTCTTTGCTTGTCTGTGCTCCATATCGACCCCCTCCCACCTCCAGACTCCTCCCTCAGCCCTCTCGCACCAATGGCCTCCGAGTTTTTCCGCATTATGTCTTTAAATAAACTCCCATTGGGGGTTTTCCTTCAATCACGAACTGTCTTTGATGAAGCCTGTCCTCATGATCATCTCAGGTTTGATTTTGCTGCTTTTTAGCTTTCTTAAAGGGATAGTTCACCCAAAAATGAAAATTCTCTCATCATTTACCATTCCAGATGTGTGTGACTTTCTTTCTTCTGCTGAACACAAATGAAGATTTTTAGAAGAATATCTCAGCTCTGTAGGTCCTTACAATGCAAGTAAATGGTGACCAGACCTTTGAAACGGCAAAAAGCACATAAAGGCAGCATAACAATAATCCATTGTCTTCAGAAGCTAAATGATAGGTGTGGGTGAGAAACAGATCAATATATAAGTCCTTTTTTACAGTAAATCTCCACTTTCACTTTCTTTTTCAGAATGTGAATGACTAAGAATGTGAAAGTGAAAGTGGAGATTTATATTTAAAAAATTAGTGTTTATCTATATGTGTAGTGCTTTTCATAACACATATTCTATCAAAGCTGCCTTACAGAGATAAATATATTTCCCCCAGTGAGCAAGCCAAAGGCAAATGTGGCTACCTTAGATGTCCATTACATCTAGATCCCTTAGATGTTAGATGTTTATTGGCTGGCATAGAGTAGGGCTGAATGGAGGTAAGGGAAATTTGATCTTGTCTAAAGGAATTATAAAAGTGTGTCATCAGCACAACAATTAAAGTTACTGTCCTGTATCCTCATAATATCTAATCATCTATTGGGAGCACAATGTACAAAGATAATAACAAAGGACCTAACACAGAGCCTTGTGGAACACCATACACATATCTATGCCCCTGTGTTTATGTTCTGTAGTGTAGGGGTTTAAAGGTACCACTGAAGACAACCTAAAAATATAAATGTATTTCTTTACTCCACAGGTTAATAGGTCAGGGTTTAAAGGTGACATATGAGCACTGCCAAGGATCCAGTGTACGGTTGCTGAACACAGATCTTTCGCTGAGTCAGGTGGAGCTGTTGGAATGTCTGTACTGTACTGACAGCCACACTACACAGAATGGAGCCCAGTACACAGAGGTATAAATACACAGAGCCATTCCATTTGTGTTGACAAACACAGGTAAACTTTACATACATGGAACAGCTCTCTTACGGGACATATTAGTAATGATTTGTGTCTTCTGTGTCAAATATAAGCTTCTTACGTTTGACGTCCCAGCCAGTAGTGATTCTTCCCCTCCCACTTGCCTTCATCTACTCTACAAACTAACAGAACGCAGAGGCCCACAGGTAAGCGACTAAAATATACAAACAACATCTTTAAAAGTGTTGCATTGCATGATTAGAGTACTTCCAAGGGCAGCAGAATTAACTAAATAAATAATAAAGATTACAATGAACTAATCATGAAAAGTGTTGATTACAGCATTCCATTTAGGGTATCTGCTGCATCAAAAATGCATTTTTACATGTTTTTTCGGAATGGATCAGCAAGGACAACTGCTTCAAATGAGTGAGGTTGAAGTAGTTTGATCCACAGATGCTTGTTATAATTTTCACTTCTGTTCATGGTGGCACACAAAATAAATGCTAAAGAATTTGTTTTTTTGTTATTTTGGAAAAATTCACCTGACACACTCAAAAAGAAGCATTAGTAGTACCAAAGCGAAAAGAACCATAAGTAATAATTAACTAGGCACAGACATTTGTAGTACATCATTGTAGTACATTTATTGCAATTGTGCCATACAGTTTTTATAATTTAATTGCAAATATAGTAACATATAGACATCAAACATGGTCAAATGAAAACACACTTTTTCATTAGGGCGGACAGGTACGTCTGAGCACTATACCTTGTAAGGCAGAGTTGCAGGTGGAGTTGGGTAAAGTGCGTTCAGAGTGTGACGTCAGCATCGTGGACAGGCTTAACTCCCTACTCCAGCCCCAGAAACTAGTTACCACGGAGATGATGGCATCCCACATGTACACATCATACAATAAGCACGTCAGCCTGGTGAGAAACATTTCTGACCTTCTTGTGTTTCCTTTTGTTTTTCACTTTGTATCTTTGGCTTTGTTCAGACAGAAAGCAAAATCAGATTAGTCTTAGTCTGAATGGTCAAACTGAATATCAAGTAGTTTTTTTTTTTACATTTATTTTCATTCAGTCTTTCTTCATATTGCGAATTATGTGAAATTTACTATGTAGTGAATAGTGAATGAGTGAACGTTTGAGTGGTTTCGACACAGCAGGTGTATGAACGTATAATACAGTAATGCCTCAGAGAGATGCCACAATTTCCAGTTTTCCCTCCTCTCCACACTATCAGCTAATCTGAGTTGTGTATGAGAAAGTTGGCATCGTGCTGTTGCTTACATTATAACCATAGCAGACAATGTACATAGATCGGATTTCATCACTTACAGTACATCACATCCTAAAGATTTCTCTGAAATTTGAACAAAGCCTTATTGTGTTTTGTGTGTCTTCTGTGTTTTTCTCACAAGCACAAGGCCTTTGCCGAGGTCTTCTTGGATGATAGCCGAACACCAGTGCACTGCCATGTGTCCGTGTCCATAAATGCCCCTCTGCTGGTGCTGGTGGTGCGCTTTCCGATCCCGGACCTGCGCTCTGATCAGGAGAGGGGCCCCTGGTTTAAGAAATCCCTGCAGAAAGAGCTGCTCTGCCTGAAACTGGAGGATCTGGAGCTCAAGACGGAGTTCACTGGAGGAAACTCATCAGAGCAGACCAAGATTGAGCTCACGTTTAAAGAGCTCAGTGGTACGAACTTGTCGACACATATTCCTCTAATCCAAACACAAATATTTTGGTAACGCTTTACAATAAGGTTCCATTTGTTAATATTAGTTGATGCATTAGCTATCATAAACAAACAATGAACAATATCATTTTTACAGGTTTTATTCATCTTAGTTAGGTCATGAATGAAAAGAGAAGTTGGCCTACCAGTGTACCAATAGTTCTTAAAACGCATATACTGTATCTAAAGAATGTTACAATGGCAGACAACCAATATAATGCTCTTATGTAATTCTACCAAACATTCCTACTGCCCTTTCTAAGCAACTGCCATATTCACCAATGCAGCATAAACGATAAAATATGAGTGCACCTCTACAGTCACATTTTCTGTTACATTTTGCAAAGCACATTTCAACCAAACTGTTTTTATTTGCTTCACCAGGGTCATTCCAAGAAGACAAAGAACACTCAGCAGCCAGGTTCTTTCGAGTTGCTAACACCATGGAGGAGGACATGACATCTTCCGACTGTGACAAATTTGACTGGCCCAGGTATGCTGTGCTCTCTAACTGCCATTTTAAAAGTATTTTTGGGCTGTTCTGTGGATCAAAGCATTTCTTGCTCTCTCCCTATTCAGAGTTATTCTGAAGGTGAACCCCATGACTGTGCACTCCATCCTAGAGCGCATAACAACTGAGGAAGAGGAGGAAGGGGTGGACAGACACTCACAGGAGGAAGAGGAAGAAGAGGAAGGAGCTGCCCACTCCCTGAAGGATGTGTGTGATTTTGGGAAACCCTCGCCCTCACCCTTCTCTTCACGACGTGTTATGTATGAGAATGAGGAGGTACTGACAGAATTGTTTTGTCCATTTATTTAGCATTTTTCTATTTTAATAGTTTTTTTTGGGGGGGGGAGGGGGAGGTTTGCATTTCAAATTATATTATCAGAAAAACAAGGAAAAGTAAAATTGAAAAATGAACACAAATTTCTTAGTACTGAAATTCATAATATCATAGTATTTGGGATATCCCCCTTTTGCTGTTATGAGAATATGCACTGAAACTGGCATGGGCTTCACAAGTTTTTGAAAATACCTGATGATCCATAATATACCAGCATGATTTGGGAATGTTCCTAAGAACATCTTGTGTAATAGATAATGTGTTCAGAGGAGTTAACATGTTTGATGTCACAAATTAGCTTCTTTGATTAGTGACCTAGAAATAGTGAAGAATAGTAAATATTTCTGATTCACCAGTCATTACATTTCTTTATTTTAAATTTTTCAAAATCATACTCCTTTGTTTAAAGTTTTAAATTAGATTTCATTGTGGACTTTTGAACCCCACTGCACAAATCAGTGAATGGATTTTTTTCATGTGCTGTTTTGATTTATAACCATCATGTATTTATTGTGTCTCAGATGGTTATCCCAGGAGATGTGTTGGAGATGACTGAATTCCAGGAGAAAACCATAAGCAACTCCCGCTACATACTGGAGCTGTTTTTCCCCAATGTGCAGCTCTCTTTGCCCAATAAAGCCTTTTATGAGAAACTACACAACAGGTAACACTATTACTAGTACCTGGAGAAAACTGGGGAATTTAGATCAAAAGAACAAAATGTCAAATAAGCTTGTGTTACTTGCATCATTTGTCTTGTAAATCTGCATCAAAACTGAATTTTAGCATTGTATCATCTTTTTTGCTCAAACAGGATTAATAATGACCTGCTGCTATGGGAGCCCACTGCTCCATCTCCAGTCGAGACGGTGGAGAACATCCCATATGGAATGGGCCTCTCTGTAGCCAGTCAGCTTATCAACAACTACAGTAAAGAAGGCTTCAGTCAGTTCAGATCTACTGGCCCTGAGGGTAAAGCACAACACCCCTTCTGATCACTCTTCAAATGAACAGTTCCCCAAAAATGACAATTCAATGTTGATGATTAAATTCTCATGTTCAAAATTTGAACTACTTTCTTCCATGGAACACAAAAGGAGGAATTTTGAAGAATGTACTGGCCACTCTTCAAAGCTTTAAAATAATGAAAAAAAAACAAACAAAAAAAAACAAAACAAAACATAAAAGTTGTCGATATGCCTCGTGCGTTATACTGCAGGTATTCTGAAAGACATTTGCAAGCTTTGTGGGAACAGACTGAAATTTGAGTCATTATTCTCTATAATTCCCCTACACTGTAGCTCTCATATCTCACTCAAAAGATTTTCAGTGAATAATGACTTCTCTGTCTGTTCCACAACAAAGCTATCGTATGGCTTCAGAACATTTGGAATAAAGAATGCAAATCAAATGGACTATTTTTATGGTGCTTTTTGTCATTTTGGAACTTGACTGCCTGGATCCTCATAAACTTTCATTACATGGAAAATTTCCCCTTTTCAAGGAATAAAGTCATACGGGTTTGGAACGACTTGATGGTGAGTAAATGATGAGAGAATTTTCATTTTTGGTTGAACCGCTCCTTTGGATAATATGCAATACTTTTAATCTTATTGCCTGCACCCAGAGACTCAAGATTGAGACTCAAAGATCTTAAGATTGATATTATCTGACATGCAGTGCCTGTTAGCGGGGTCTTTTTTCATGACGTGTGTGTATGTTTAGAGGAGGAGAGTGGTTCTGAGGAGGAGATCCTGCAGTATTACACTCCTGCTGAACTGGGCTACAGGAACAGGAGGAAGAAGAGGAGTAAGATTCAGCCTAAGAATTCACAGAGCCTCTTCTCCATTGTGCTGTCTGTGAACCATGGCCTGTTGGCTGTAAACACACAGCTTAAGGTATTACACCCGCTTAAAGGAGTCATGACACTCTTTTTTAAATAATTTTATTATCTTCCCTGAGGTCCATTGATAATGTTAGTAAGTTGTTTTTCACCAAAACAGTCATAATTTAGTAATATATGATCATTTTGCAACCTGTCTCTGGCCTTCGTACAGCCCCTCAAATACAGTCATATTTGAAACTCTTCCACAACAATATATAACTAAATTTCAGGGTTTACACATAACGCACATCCAACACATTGCATCCGAATATATTAAACTGTTCACTCAAGCACAACTGTTAACACTCAGCACCATAAACTATCAAACAATCATGACATTTGAAATATTCATGAATTAAACTGTTTACTCATGTTTTTGCGATTGGGTCCAAGTGCACCCTTCAATAACAGTTCCTTTGCTAAGCTTGAATCATATTATGACTGGTTCACAAGCAATCCACGCTGATATAAGCCCAAAAAACATACAATCCACGCTGAAAAATGCTAAAGACACATCCATACGATGCACATACATCGTCCAAAGCATGGTGACGATCATACATAAGTATCATCCTGCATTGATGCGCACATCACCGGTAACGCATCAAAATGGTCAAAGACGTCCATCTAGTGCATGTTTACATGCAACAACAATTAAAAATAGCACAGATTAGCAAAAGAACGCGTCCAGGACGAGTTTGTGCTCAAAACAACAAGATGCAGCAGCTGAATGAAAGGGTTGGCATTGCGCTTTTTTAAAAGCACTGCTAGATACATGACAAAGGTCAAAGATGTCTGTCTAGTGCATGTTTATATACAAAAATAATTCAAAATAGTCCAGATGGGTCCCCTTTGGTGTTCAGGAATAGTTAGTAGGCCACACTAGGTCTGTCTATCCCTTGGTCTTTCGAACTGAGCACCAGTGGGCGGGGCCAAGGGTGCGATGATGTAAAGTAGGCATTGATGTTGTTGCTATAGAGACAATCATGAATTAATGGGCCCCCTAGTGTTGTAGGGAAGTCACGGAAGTAGAGAACAAGGCATTTTGCAGCTTGGTTCCAATAAATGCTTTTATTGCATTGGGGATTAAGTTTTGAGTTCTGAAATTTACAAAATGTTTTTATGTAGAATGACCATTTATATGTCAAAATATCAAGGAAAATTTGATTCCTTATGACATGACCCCTTTAAATAGCACGAAGACAGCAATTCGATATATAGTCATTGTATAGCCATGGAACGATTACATGGTCATGAATATAATTCATTCCTGGCTAAATCTGTCAAGAATATAGCTGGATCATAGTCATCACTTAAAACGTCTTTGGACAGAATGATTTTCATTACTGTATTATAATAATGGAAATGTTTTTTCCTGAAAACAATGTCACAATGCAAAAAATAACCACATACATTTAAAACAGGCTTCGCGTCCTTTACGCAAAATATAATTTCTTATTTTTTGTATTTTGTTTTCTGGGTGAAATATGACCTAGAAATGTTCTTGACAGGCTTCATAAGGTTCACCCACCTACACTGTGGTGTAGTATGTATAGTAGTATATAGCATGTTTGGTTGCAACACGTGCAGTGGAGTAAATCCTGTGAGTTGTGTTTAAAGGCAGTTTGAGTAAAAACGTGTTTTACCAGCAGGATGATCAGAGCGTGTTACAAAACAAACATGGAGAGTTCTGGATGGAGGTAAAAAACGGGACGCTGTTTGGTGTGATGCAGCACGAGGGCTACAATGACCAGCATTATATCTGTTTCCACACATCTCAGGCCTGCCTCTATCACCACGGTAACCAAAAACATAGGCACCCTCAGCTGAACCTATTTTGGTTTTTTTTTTTTTTTTTTTTCTACAGTATAGGCAAAAAATGTGCTTGGACTAATATAGTTACAGAATGTGAATGATGTACTTTAAGTGTATATTTCTTTAAAATCTTTGTTTTTGAATTAATCAGGTACAGTGGATGGAGATCCACCTGAGTGGAGTATTGATCTGCCCTGCAGGATGCGCCCTCATTGGCTGGAGCCTGTGATGTATGTATCTGAATCTGCCCCAGAGAGGGCATCCCCCTCTGAAGGGCTCAGTCTAGAGCCCCACAGCATGCTGTCTGTCGCTGTTAAAATCTTCCCCCACAACACTGAGCGCAGTGTCAAGGTGAGCCATATCAACTGTTTTTACACCCAAATCCAGTTTCAACATTCAACATAATTGCACACTGAGCTGTTTTCTGTGTCCCTGATGTAGCCCAAAGTAATTCAGTGTTGCTGTGATCAAAAACTGTTCCATCAATTTGGAAGTAGTAAACCTCTAGACTGCATTTTATCATTAATTATGACTTAGTACAGTCCTCATTAAGCTCTGTTTGCTGTTTTTATTTTCTTGAAAGTCATTATTTTCATAAAGTGTCCATTTTGAGTAGTTGAAATTTTTGGTGAGATCTTGTGATGTGTTGCTGTGTTCTCAGGAGTTTCTCGTTGCCATTGGCATGAGGGGAGTTACACTGCAGCACAAAGTGGTGCCTTCAAATCTGGGTTGGTACGACCAGGTAACGACATAAGACCTCATACAAATGACCGGAAATATAAAGCTTCTACAGTAAGATCAGTCAAGTCATGAAAACTCACGATTGAAATAATGATACGACAGTTGTCTTCTCAGTTAATAAATACAATAAAACTGACTGTGTTTCAGTGACTGTATCTGTGCTAAACATTATTGGTCTTCTTCCCAATTAGATAGTTGACTTTTTAAATGTGTCAGATGAGCCAGTGCTTGGCTACACCCCCCTATCATCAGTCTCCACCCTCCACCTGCACCTGTGGAGTTGCTCCCTTGATTACAGGTGATGCATTTGCAAAAAATATGTGAAATTAAGCAACATTGCAATAATCTCAGTGCACTTTTTATCAGGCCTGTTAAGTTTTCTAATGACTGTTATTTGGAGTCATGTATTAAAGGGATAGTTCACCCAAAAATTCTCATCATTTACTCACCTTCATGCCATCCCAGATGTGTATGACTTTCTGTCTTCTGCAGAACACAAAATAAGATTTTTAGAAGAATATCTCAGCACTGTAGGTTCATACAATGCAAGTGAATGGTGACCAGAACTTTGAAGCTCCAAAAATCATTTAAGTCAGCGTAAAGTAATCCATATGACTCAAGTGGTTAAATCCTTGTCTTCAGAAGCGTTATGATAGGTGTGGGTGAGAAACAGACCAATATTTAAGTCCTTTTTTACCATAAATCTTTCACTTACATTCTTCTTCTGTTTTTGGCAATTTGCATTCTTTGTGCATATCGCCACCTAATGGTTGGGGCTGGTCAGAGGTGGAGATTAAAAGAAAAAGGACTTAAATATTGATCTGTTTTTCACCCACACCTATCATAGCACTTCATATGATATGGATTTAACCAGTGGAGTCTTAAGGATTACTTTTATTCTGCCTTTATCTAATTTTTGAAGATTCAAATTTCTGGTCACCATTCACTTGCATTATGAGGACCTAAAGAGCTGAGATATTTTTCTAAAAATCTTAATTTGTGTTCTGCAGAAGAATGAAGTCATACACATCTGGGATGGCATGGTAAATGAGAAAACTTTCATTTTTGGGTGATCTATCCCTTTGAGGTACAGTAGGTGAATATTGGTGTTTTTTTGCAACACTTATAGCACATACAACAAATGGCACATATAGATTAATTATCATTCATTTTGTGTTTATTAAATTGAAACATGCAGTGGAAAATGTGCCTTGATTATTTAAAATTTAATTTTTGCTTACATTTTGTATTTAGGAATAGCTTACCCAAAAGAAAATTCTGTCATGTACTCACTCACACATTTTTCCAAACTGATATGATTTCCTTCCATGGAACACAAAAGTTAATGTTAGACAGAATGTTAGTGAATGGTTACTGTTTAACATCCTTTGTGTTCCACAGAAGATAGAAAGTCATATGGGTTTGGAACAATTTGAGGGTAAATAAATGATAAAATAATTTTCATTTTTAGGATATATTGATATTTAGCATATGGTCAAAGGCTTAAAAAATATTGAGATATAATTTTTGACCTAAACTGCCCAGCCCTAATTTACAGTGTTAGTTTGCCTCTGTACAGTCTTTCCTGTAATCTGCACAAATATGTATTTTTTGTGATAAAGAATGCTTTAGAAAATACTAAGCTGTAGTTTTCTCTCTGTAGACCCTTGTATTTGCCTGTGAGATCTCTGCTGACAGTGGAGAACTTCAGCATCTCCAGAAGTGTGTCTTTAGATCACTCTTCCTCCACTCTCAGGTAGAGCTCAAATCATCTCAACATCAGCGCTAGTGCTGCAAAAACGAATCGATAAAATTGCTAATTATCGATAATAAATATCATCGACAACTAAATTAATATGTGTGCTGATAACAGAGAAGCTCTGTCAGTGACGTCAATTTACAGCCCAATGAAAAATGTGTTGCATGATGAAACTCGTTTGAAAAATGACAGAGACATATTGAAACAACCTAATTGGCCAGTGCACGTGAGCACTTTAGAAACACTTCAAAGAGGATCGTAATAAACACACAGTTTAATGTGGAGCGGTTGTTGCATCAAGCGAGCGCACACTTTGTGGTTTAGTCAGAGTTGGCGCCAGGATGAAATACGTGGAGGGGCATTTGGAATTTCTAATGGGGCCACATTTTGAGAATGCACTAGTCAACTCAGTTTACCACATTACAGTATACTATACCTCAGTTTCATTTTTAATATAATCAATTGTGCATTTTTAATATAATCATTTGTGCAGCTTTCACAGATATTATACTGTCTCAGAGATCAAAGTGTGCTGGTTTTTCAGGTGTTTTAGATGGTTTCCCCTCATCATGTAAGCACATGTAATACAATGAGCAACGATGCATCTTTTCAGCATGAGAGTGAATCTCCACTGCATTTACAGATGATTGTACTATTCAGCACCAGTCATTTCCATGTTCCTATGACTGAATGCTTATTGGTTATTTTGCTAATTGCTCATACTTTCTTCCCCTTTAGAATAATTTTAGATGAGGCTGCATTGTTTCTGTCTGACAAGATCAATGCTGTGTCTGTTAATCTGGCTCGAGGTGAGGAATCATACACATCAGTGCTGTATCACAACATGTCTAGCGGTGAATGACACTGGTCTTATTGTCTTGTTCTTGTGTCTTGATGTTCAGACTATGTGCAGGTGGTTGATATGGGGACTCTAGAACTAAGAATCACAGCGGTCAAACCAGGAACGGACGGAAAAATGGTATGAAGGTACTCTGATAAAAAGAATTAAAAAAGACAGCATGCAAAAGGACACTCTAGAGTTGACTACAGGTCTCAACAGTAAGGACTTTTTCTGCTGTAGTTCAGATTTGTTTCACTGGCCCCACCACCAAATATCCTAATTTTTATTTTTAGCAGTGTATATTTTTTAGACTGTATATGACATGCCAAGCAAACCCACTCCACTTTGCAGGTCACCCCTGGGCAGGATCAAACCCGTACTTTTCCAGTCCACGTTACTGTGCACTATCCATTGCATCACATTGCCACAAGGTTGACAGCCGCCAAAGGGATATTTAAAGCTGAGAGTCAGCACAGCCAAGCACAGCGATCGCTACAGTCAAATTTGTATTGGTGTTACTTTTAGACAAAGATGAAAATCAAAAATTAGTTCAGTCATTTCTATGCAGGTCAGTCTGAAGATGATCTGAGATATTTTTTGTAGGAGTAGTTAAAAAACAATTAACATCACAATCCAATATCTTGGCCACCGTAATAGGCAGAGTTTTAATGTAAGGGAAACATTACAATCACCATAAAAGAGTAATCTGAAAATTTTCTTTTTAGATCAAACAGTTCAAATTTATACGCAAGTGAATTTTTGAACTGGCGGTGGTGCTGTGGAGTTTGGCCTAGAGACCTCATACTTGGTCAAGGGCCTATTCATACCCACCCTTATCACTTTGCCAAATATCATCATTTTCTTATATACGGTTCATAGTGCTGCCTTACACTCCCATTGGGGAGAAAAAGGAAGAAGAAGAAGAAAAATACCTGCAAGCAGCAATGACTGGGGACAGCCCTGCAACCATTCTGGAAGCACAATACAAAGAGCTCCAGTACTATAAAAATTAAACTGTAAGACTTGCTTGGGTGGCGATCTTCCTCCAACCTTTAGAACTTTAGTCCAGAAATGTACACACTGTGCCATAAGTTGACATGTCTCACTGATGGCAAAGAGACATGCCAAGTTTAGAGTCAGCACACCAAAGCATTGGTTAGTTATATTTTGAACTACAGGTGATGCTGTCTCCAAACTGCTCAGGTACCCTCAGGACATGATGACCTAATGTCGATTATGCAAACCAATTTTCTTTTAAATCCGACAAAGCTATTTTAAATCCGACTATTTCACGTCAACCTTGTTAAATTTGCGTTGCTATAACTGTTCAATAACGGCTAAAATCAAAATTCTGCATCTTCATTTCTATGTGGCTCAGTCAGAAGATCATTTTGAGCCAGTTTGTGCGAATTGGACAAAGTTTGAAGGAATAGTAGCAAAACAATTACAAACATAATTATCCAAGATGGCAATCATCAGGAGGAGGGTAATCAATCAGAGGCAAAAAATAATTTTGTTTCTTGGCCAAATAGTTCAAAAGATGTGCACAAACGAAAAGTGAATTTTTGATCTGGTGGTGGTGCTATAGAGTTTGTCCTAGAAACTCCAAATTTTGTCAGAGATATTCAAACCCACCCCTATCAGTGTGCCAAGTTTCATAATTTTCTTATGAGCAGTTCATAGGTCTGCCAATTTAGGGGTGGTCACACTAGGCTTTGAACACATTAAACACAAATTAATTTCAAGGCATGATAACACATGTATAAGATCAACAAATGTAAGATTTAGTGACAACGAGACAATTCCTTCAGTTTGCCATAAACTCTATCACACTGGGTGCAGGCCTTCCTTTTTATTGAACCCTGATCTACCTTTAGATCTACCCTGATTTACAGACTTTTCCCCTTATAAATGTGCTGTTTTTTTTGTGTGTGTGTGTGTCTTTAGACAGAGCCAAGGTTTGAGCTGCGTTGCTCAAGTGATGTTATTCACATTCGCACCTGCTCTGACTCCTGTGCTGCACTCATGAACCTTATTCAGTACATTGCTAGCTATGGGGACCTAATTCCCCCTTCTGGACTGGAGCACAAAAGCAGAAGCACTAAGCAAATAGTGAAGGTCAGTTCAATTGCAAATCATTCTTTGCAAGTCTGTTTACTATTAAAGTAATCATTTGAAAACCAACCTTGCCTGATTTTTTTCATAGTTAAATTGTTATTAAGCCTTAAAGGGATAGTTCACCCAATAATGAACATTTTGTTATCATTTACTCACCCTCATGATGTTCCAAACCCAAGTCTTTTGAAGCCATGCGATAGTGAAATAGTTGTTATTTGCTAAAACATCTTTCCCTCCATCATAGATTTCAAATTGCAAATCACATTCATTTAAAGCTGAATTATGTAACTTTTTCTGTTAAAATACTTTTCCTATCTCAGCTTGATATGCGGAGACAGCTTTTAGTAAGCCATTCATAGGTTAATTTTCTCAAAAACTGTAAGCACTGTCTTTCTGTGGCACTTTGAAAATTGCTCTGTTTATTTTGAGCGACCCGCTTAGAAGTTTATTTTTGCAATTCAGTTTGGTGACATTAGTGGCTCAGAAATTACTTACTTCAGCATTAAATTTAAAGTGCACCAGGTTACACATCTATGGTGTCAAATGTTACAATGCCAAATTAGCTCTGCTTGCGCAATGCATCTTTCCATACCATATTTGAATATAAAGATTTGAGAGCTATGGTGAAGGGGGAGATTTTCAGAGAAGCTAAGCAAGCATACACAAAGTTATCATATGGCTTTAGAAGACTTGGAATGTAGGGCATATGTAAATCATATGGGCTGCTTTTACAGTGCTTTTATTTTTTTTTTGGACCTTGACAGCCTCAGTACCCATTATAGAAAACAGCAACCTGGATATTGTGAAGTGTTTCTCGTTTTTGTTGCACAGAAGAATTAAAGTGAACTATTTCTTTAACTGAGCTGTTGATTGTGAGTGATTCATGATGAACATGTTTATTGTTATTCAGACTGAGGCAGTGAGTCGACCACCAGCGAATACTCCTTTACTTCCTGAAGAAGAGCAGCAGATTCTTCAGGATCTTATGTGTGATGCTATGGAAGACACAGACGGCTTGCAGAGCCATACACTGCAGCAGAACGGTCAGACTCACTATTTTTGTTTCATTCTTAAGTTGATTTTGAAGGCTTTTCCAAATTTTTCAATTAGACAATATTTTCACAGCTGTACCTCAATGATAAGCCAAAAGTACGTGTACTCCCTTGTGGTTTGGCTTTTTTGGCTATTTCAGCTACACCCATTACTAACAGTTACAAAAATCAAGCATACTGCCAAACCATCTCCTTAGACAAAGATTTTTAGTAGAATGGTAAGTCTGATGTGGAGAAACTTGACTGGCCTGCTCAAATTATAGATTAAAGAGTTTTCCTCTTTAGTTCATAGCATGCCTTGATTTGTCTCACAATGAATCTGTCGGTCTCTGGTATAGGTGTCAGTGAAGATCACTCACATAACCATGACCCACCCCACTCCGATCTCTTCCTTTTCCCTGATGAAAGTGGAAATCTAGGGCAGGAGCCGAGCCCCACCTACCCCACCCTGCACTCCCCACTCATCTCCCCTCCTGTCCCCTCCCTGCCCCACGACTCTGATGACTTCTGCATCTTGGACACACCTGGTTCCAGAGAACGGGTGAGTTCATCTCTGCTAATGTATTTCAGAAAGTTGGAGGGGCTTTTGAAAGGGGCTGTTTTAAACCCTCCAAGAAGTGTGTGCTTTAAAGGGGTCAAATTATGCTTTTTATAAAGTTTCATTTTTTTTCTCTTAAGTCCACTTACAAATTTCAATTTTTTTGAAGTATAAACAGGAGGGCTGGGTATTGATACAGATTTCCCGATTCGATTTTGATTCACAAGCTTTCGATTCCTATTTAGATTTGAGTATTTCAGTATCGATTCATATGGGTATATTACAGTTACAATGTCCATTTTGCTTGCATATGAAATTCTCTCTCAGCTAATGCTGTTAATTATAAAGGGACCTTCTAACCTTTTAGGTAACCCTTGTAGGTACAATTGAAAAATATTAATTTTACAAATTATATTTGCATTAGTTTTGCATCATATTGGTTACATTTTAGCTTTAGTCTATTCCATCAATAAATGTCTTGAAATGGCATATATGATATTGCATAAATATTTTTTTTTATATGTTTGTCGTTTACATGCATAATTTATACTATTTACAAGGATTTACACTGACATGTAGAACACGTGCTAACTTCTACTAAATCGTAAGAGGTACTGTCTCTTTAAGACTACCAGCATCAGCCATTGAGAGCATATTAACCAGAGGGGATTTGTTTCTTTTGCATATCCGTGCTATGTGTGATTAGCATTAAATATTTCTTTTTTTAATCAACAACTGATTGTAAAGAACAGAAAGGATATGAAAAGAGACATTATTCAATGACAAATAGATTGCATTCATCTCATCTTTGGACACACAGATTGAGTCAAACCAAATTTTTACTCTCAACATGCAGTAAAAGGATCTCACTGCTGAACTTCTTTACCACTATACTACTCAAACACTGGTAAGAGAAATCTGAATATTTACCAGCCAGTGGCTAATCACAGACATTTTTAGGCGCATAGTGCAAAATTTGGTCGCATATGCAAGTGAGTTACTCACTTTGTAGAGGGTTGCCGCATAGAGTAAAAGATAAACCTTGGGATTTAAGAATCGTTATCGAAATTGTTCAAATGAAGAAAACCGATTTAGCGTTGGAAAATCTTTATTTTTACCAGTCGTGAAAAAATCATGATCATTTCATGACTTCTAAAATTAAATGTGCTGTTATTTACAGCTGTGCCTTTAAGACTTCTATATAACTTTGCTTCTTGCATGTGTTATGAACAACGATGCCTACTCTTTGGTTGTGGGTTATTGTGACAGCTTCACAAAACAATCTGTGCTGAAATAAGCTGAACAAACTGACTGAAATGATCAGGGAACTTGTTATAAACTAAAGCCACTCTTTCCTAATATTTGGATCATTCTGAAGGATATGCAGAGCGGATGGTCCTACACAGCCAGAAACAGCACAAAGTTTGTTGGACCATCCCACATTTGACTCTAATCTTTAGTTCTTCTGGTGTTTAGGAATACTAATATACATTATGCTGGAGTTGAAGTAATTTCTGTGATATTAGTATCATGAAAAAAAAAAACAATGACTGTTTATCAAACAGGTTTCCCAAATACTCCCCCCCATCTCTGCATATTAAGCTGGGATAGGAGAAAAGAATTGAAACCTATACAAATATGTACACACCTCAGCTTTATCTTGCAGACATATTACTTGATTAATGTTTCCTGTCTCTCAGGAGAGGGATGAGGAGCCCATGGTTAAGAAGCTGACCTCTGAGCCTGTCGTTGTGAAGGAGGACCACTTCAGTGTTCCTCTGCAGGGCTGCAGCTCTAACAGAGGGCCACTTCACTTCCCTGTGCCTGAAGTCAGATACCTGGTCAAAGAGATCTCTGTGGTGTGGCACCTCTACGGAGGAAAGGACTTTGGTGGTGGAGCACTCTCCTCCTCACCAGCTCGCAGTCGAGGGTACGTGTTTGGAGTTGGGCCACTCCACATTCAAAGTCATGCTTCATATAAATGAAGCCGCACACTCATCAAGTTTATTCAGATAGCATGTTTTTGTGTGTGTGTGTGTGTGTGTGTGTGTGTGTAGGTGCACTCCTCACAGCTCTCCATCACAGACTTCTTTAAGACAGGCTAGAAAAGGCTCTCGTGCTGGAGGATGGGGTAGAAATCCTGATGTTTTGATGGAGATTCATCTCAGTAAGGTCAGAGAGCACTCCCCTTCATGCAAAAGCACTTCTCTTTCATGCAGAATCTGAGGTTTAGGTTTTTAGTACTTGAATTGTTTATCTGCCTGCTTAAGTCACAAACACAATATATGGAATTTCTTCATAGATTTCTAGAATAAAAGCCATAATGAATAATGAAAATAAACACATTTATGGATATTCAGTATATATAAAATGTATATGAAAAAAAAAATAATAATAATATATATATATATAAAATCCCTTATGTCTTCTGTCAGGTACGGTTCCAGCATGAGGTATATCCTCAGATGGCTCCAGAGGCAGGTGATTTGTTGGAGCAGCCAGTGTCTAGACAGGTGTTCTCAGTGCAGGATCTGGAGATACGAGACAGACTGGCCTCCTCTATGATGAATAAATTCCTCTACCTGTACTCTAGTAAAGAGATGCCCAGAAAAGCTCACTCCAACATGGTGAGATTAAACACACACAGATGTCGCCTCATCTTTAGATTGTAACATACTAAGTATCATGTACTCTGCACAAATAGTTTACTCTGAAATGAGTGTGTATTGTCTTTTATGTTTTAGTTAACCATTAGAGCCCTGCATGTGTCACCAGAGGCTGGACAGGCACCACAGGAGTGCTGCCTGCGTGTTTCTCTAATGCCTCTCCGTCTGAACATTGACCAGGTACAGAACAATATACAGGTGCATCTCAATAAATTAGAATGTCGTGGAAAAGTTCATTTATTTCAGTAATTCAACTCAAATTGTGAAACTCGTGTATTAAATAAATTCAATGCACACAGACTGAAGTAGTTTAAGTCTTTGGTTCTTTTAATTGTGATGATTTTGGCTCACATTTAACAAAAACCCACCAATTCACTATCTCAAAAAATTAGAATATGGTGACATGCCAATCAGCTAATCAACTCAAAACACCTGCAAAGGTTTCCTGAGCCTTCAAAATGGTCTCTCAGTTTGGTTCACTAGGCTACACAATCATGGGGAAGACTGCTGATCTGACAGTTGTCCAGAAGACAATCATTGACACCCTTCACAAGGAGGGTAAGCCACAAACATTCATTGCCAAAGAAGCTGGCTGTTCACAGAGTGCTGTATCCAAGCATGTTAACAGAAAGTTGAGTGGAAGAAAAAGATGCACAACCAACCAAGAGAACCGCAGCCTTATGATTGTCAAGCAAAATCGATTCAAGAATTTGGGTGAACTTCACAAGGAATGGACTGAGGCTGGGGTCAAGGCATCAAGAGCCACCACACACAGACGTGTCAAGGAATTTGGCTACAGTTGCCGTATTCCTCTTGTTAAGCCACTCCTGAACCACAGAAAACGTCAGAGGCGTCTTACCTGGGCTAAGGAGAAGAAGAACTGGACTGTTGCCCAGTGTTCCAAAGTCCTCTTTTCAGATGAGAGCAAGTTTTGTATTTCATTTGGAAACCAAGGTCCTAGAGTCTGGAGGAAGGGTGGAGAAGCTCATAGCCCAAGTTGCTTGAAGTCCAGTGTTAAGTTTCCACAGTCTGTGATGATTTGGGGTGCAATGTCATCTGCTGGTGTTGGTCCATTGTGTTTTTTGAAAACCAAAGTCACTGCACCCGTTTACCAAGAAAGTTTGGAGCACTTCATGCTTCCTTCTGCTGACCAGCTTTTTAAAGATGCTGATTTCATTTTCCAGCAGGATTTGGCACCTGCCCACACTGCCAAAAGCACCAAAAGTTGGTTAAATGACCATGGTGTTGGTGTGCTTGACTGGCCAGCAAACTCACCAGACCTGAACCCCATAGAGAATCTATGGGGTATTGTCAAGAGGAAAATGAGAAACGAGAGACCAAAAAATGCAGATGAGCTGAAGGCCACTGTCAAAGAAACCTGGGCTTCCATACCACCTCAGCAGTGCCACAAACTGATCACCTCCATGCCACGCCGAATTGAGGCAGTAATTAAAGCAAAAGGAGCCCCTACCAAGTATTGAGTACATATACAGTAAATGAACATACTTTCCAGAAGGCCAACAATTCACTAAAAATGTTTTTTTTATTGGTCTTATGATGTATTCTAATTTGTTGAGATAGTGAATTGGTGGGTTTTTGTTAAATGTGAGCCAAAATCATCACAATAAAAAGAACCAAAGACTTAAACTACTTCAGTCTGTGTGCATTGAATTTATTTAATACACGAGTTTCACAATTTGAGTTGAATTACTGAAATAAATGAACTTTTCCACGACATTCTAATTTATTGAGATGCACCTGTACACATGCTGCTGTGTACACACACCTCAACTGAGATTTTAACAGCATAAGGATGGGTGATATGAATTCAAACTAATTTCATGGTATGAGTACTTATATTCCTCAAAAACTGTATGTCATCATTTAGTTATTTTTGTTGGAAATTCAACCCAGAAATCAGTAGATCCAGTGGGGTCCAAAAGTCTAAGAGCACTAGTGAAAACACTTCCATTTAGCATTTTTCTTATTTAATACAATTATTTTCATTTCAAATTCTAATATAAATTGAATTTTTTTTTGTCACATTTTCAAATTAACACAGGTTTCTGAATTTTTTTAGTATTTGATATGTTACCCTTTTGCTTTAATAACAGCATGCACTCAAGCTGACAGTGGCCTAGAAATAGTGCAGAATTTGAAATATTTCTTATTCATTCGACATCAGTCCTAAACCTTTTTTAGATTTTGAATTCCAGATTTTATTGTGGTCTCTTGGACCCCTCTGTATCTACTGTGATATTTTATTAAATGTCTTTCAACCCCTCAGATCACTCTTTCTCTTTGTGCAGGATGCTATGTTCTTTCTAAAGAACTTCTTCAGCAGTCTGGCAGCAGAGGTCGAGCTGTTTTCCCCACCAGAGCAGGAAGGTAACAATCAGTAAAAAGTCAAGTATTCTGGGGGAAATACTTTCAGAATGAATTGTGCACTCTAATAACGTTGTTTATTTGCATGTGCTTCACTAAACAGGGATGTCATATATATATATATATATATATGTATAGGGAGGAGGATTACTAAACCACAAAATGCTGCTTTTTACAAAAATCGTTTGCATTGTCCGCTTCAGTCAGTGTTGCGTGAGCGTGCGGCCCCTCTAGTGGGTGGGTTAGGCACACACTGAGCTGCTCCATTGTTTAACATATTACAATTCAAATCACAACGCTTGTCAAAAAAGATCCCTTCACAAATGTTGGATAGAGATGCAGCAAGCTTGAAACATGTTACATATCAAAGCAATAGTCATCGATCTATCTGAGGCCATGCAGGTGTCAGAAGAGAGAATACCAGAAAAGGCATGCAAAAGCTTTAACGAAGCTTGCAGCAAAGGTTAAAGAGACTAACAAAAGTTCCCAGTTTCATAACTTCTGCACTACACTCCGCAACTAGTGGTCCTACCATCTGTGTACCTCAGCAGAAATTGAGACTCATCAGACCAGGCTCTGTTTTCCTAATCTTTAACTGTCCAGTTTTGGTGAGCTTGTGCACACTGTAGCCTCAGGTTTCTGTTCTTGGCTGACAGAAGTTGAATCAACGTGGTGGTCTACTTTTGTAGCCCATCCGCCTCAAGGTTCGACGTGTTGTGCTATTCTGCTCACAACAATTGTACAGAGGGGTTATCTGAGTTACTGAAACATTTCTGTCAGCTCGACCTAGTCTGGCCATTCTCCGTTGACCTCTCTTATCAACAAGGCATTTCCATCCGCAGAACTGCAGCTCACTGGATGTTTTTTGTTTTTTGCACTATTCTGAGTAAACTCTAGAGACTGTTGTGCGTGAAAATCACAGGACATCAGCAGTTACAGAAATATTCGAACCAGCCCGTCTGGCCCCATGGTCGAAATCACTGAGATCACATTTTTCCCCATTCTGATGGTTGATGTGAACATTAACTGATGCGCCTGACCCGTATCTGAATGATTTTATGCATTGCACTTCTGCCACACGATTGGCTGATTAGATAATCGCATGAATAAGTAGGTGTACAGGTGTACCTAATAAAGTGGTCACTGAGTGTATGTTTGGGTGGTTTTGGAGTTGCTGTGTGGCACAGTATGTACACAGTCGTTACATTTTCCTGCTTTTTTGTCCTTTGCCGATCACATGCCTGCTAAAGGAATTAAAAGCACAATGGTAATTGCACCTCATTATAGAAGGCATGTTTGTGTGTAATAACAACTAATTAATTGAAATGCAACAATGTTTCAGTGCATTTCATGACTGGTTAAACTGGATTGCAGGTTGTTAGTGAATAAAAGTAAGCACTGAATACTGCTCACAAAAGTGGCACAACTGTTTAGTGAATTTGCCCCTCAATGAATTGATTTGTGTTGTAGTGTTCTGTGTGTCGATGAAGAAGCCTACTGGCCCTGAGGTTTCCTGCAGTTTTTCCAAATACAATGGTGGAGCGAGTCAGGACCCTGCACCCATCATCTCTGTGCCAATACAAGCCCGCAGCAGCACCTGCGGCCAAGACAGCACCACTGACACAGACCAGCCCATATTCTTCAGGTGTGTAAGAGGAAGCAGTAAAGCGTTCTCGCAATACAAACATTTCAGTAGTCGATACCAACAGCAGTGAAAGTTCACGATTCTTTATGCCAATTTTGATACCACAGCAAAAATAAATATGCTGTTGACAGCAAAAGTTAAGTTAAAAATTAATATAAATATCAACAAAATAAAACAATGGCATGTTAGCCCTTAAAATTATTCTCAATCAGTGCTGCTAATAACGATTATTTTGATAATCGATTAATCTTAGATTATTTCTTCGATTAATTGGATAAAAAAAAAATATATTTCCTGTATTTTATTTTAAAAAACACATTTTTTTTCAAACAAATGGTAATGGGCATAAGGATTTGGTTCTATTTACAGTACTGAATTCATGATTCTATACTCTCACAATACTTTGAACAGTGCCTGAATCATGAAAGGTTAAGTTTGAATGTATTATTATTATTATTATTATTATGATTATTATTATTACTTTCAGTACATATGCAAAACAGTTCCTTTCATGAATTGTAAAACTTTGTGGAACAAAAAGTACTGTTCATTAAAGAGTCAAATGATCCATCGGGGATGGAGTGGGACAAAACAAATCAGCCCAGCAGAGGGCAATGGTGACCCCAGAATAGAAATATGAATAATTCTGCCCAGCTGAAAAATTCATAATTATATTAGATACATATGCTTGTACACCATCACTGATTACATACATTTCAAGTATTTTAAATTAATATTGTAGGTTTTTAAATAGTATTGTCGCTTATTACATTTTTCTAAACTATTCTTTTCAAAAATATCTGTGTATGTTTATCCAGTAAAATAATGTTTGCCATGGTATAAATTTACTGATGGAATCAGACATTACCTTTGGCATTATCAGGACGATCATGAAGAGAAACGATCTAAAACATTTAAACTGCACACTTTGACCTCTGAGACATAAGCGTGACATCAATGAAAGCTGCACAGTTGATTACATTGTAACTGAAAGCACGGTATGATGTTGCACAAGTTTAATCAAAATGATGGCGCTCACTTTCTCCATTGTGATCGGTTTGATTGATGTGGATGCATACACTGGATTGCTCAGTTAAGTTTAACGGAGACTCGCATGTTGTAAAAACAAGCAGTTTTGCAAAATACAAAGAACTGCACGCCTTATTCTGAATTCATAACATGTTTACATTATAAAACAGAAAATAGCAGTGAAATGTACAGTTGTGCTCAAAAGTTTGCATACCCTTGGAGAACTGGTAATATATGTACCATTTTTAAAGAAAACATGAGTGAGCAGGCAAAACACATTTCTTTTATTCCTTATGGGATTCATATTCAACTGTAGGTTATAACAGAATGGCACAATCATAAAACAAAACATGGCAACAAAGAAAAAAATGAAATGACCCCTGTTCAAATGTCTGCATACCCTTAGTTCTTAATACTGTGTATTGCCCCCTTTAGCATCAATGACAGCGTGCAGTCTTTTGTAATAGTTGTCTATGAGGCCCCAAATTCTTGCAGGTGGTAAAGCTGCCCATTCGTCTTGGCAAAATGCCTCCAGGTCATGCAAAGTCTTTGGTCGTCTTGCATGAACCGCACGTTTGAGATCTCCCCAGAGTGGCTCGATGATATTAAGGTCAGGAGACTGTGATGGCTACTCCAGAACCTTCACCTTTTTCTGCCGTAACCACTGGAGGGTCAACTTGGCCTTGTGCTTAGGGTCATTGTCGTGCTGGAAAGTCCAAGTGCGTCCCATGCGCAGCTTTCGTGCAGAAGAATGCAAATTGTCTGCCAGTATTTTCTGATAACATGCTGCATTCTTCTTGCCATCAATTTTCACAAGATTCCCCGTGCCTTTAGAGCTCACATACCCCCAAAACATCAGTGAGCCACCACCATGCTTCACAGTGGGGATGGTATTCTTTTCACTATAGGCCTTGTTGACCCCTCTCCAAACATAGCGCTTATGGTTGTGACCATATTACAAATTACAGTGTGCCAGAAGCTGTGAGGCGTGTCAAGGTGTTGTCATTTGTGGCATTGGCACAGTAAAGGCTTCTTTCTGGCAACTCGACCATGCAGCTCATTTTTGTTCAAGTATCGTCGTATTGTGCTCCTTGAAACAACCACACCGTCTTTTTCCAGAGCAGCCTGTATTTCTCCTGAGGTTACCTGTGGGTTTTTCTTTGTATCCTGAACAGTTCTTCTGGCAGTTGTGGCTGAAATCTTTCTTGGTCTACCTGACCTTGGCTTGGTATCAAGAGATCCCCGAATTTTCCACTTCTTAATAAGTGATTGAACAGTACTGACTGGCATTTTCAAGGCTTTGGATATCTTTTTATATCCTTTTCCATCTTTATAAAGTTCCATTACCTTGTTACGCAGGTCTTCTCCCCATGGCTCAGTATCTAGCCTGCTCAGTGCATCCACATGAGAGCTAACAAACTCATTGACTATTTATACACAGACACTAATTGCAATTTAAAAAGCCACAGGTGTGGGAAATTAACCTTTAATTGCCATTTAAACCTGTGTGTGTCACCTTGTGTGTCTGTAACAAGGCCAAACATTCAAGTGTATGTAAACTTTTGATCAGGGTCATTTGGGTGATTTCTGTTATCATTATGATTTAAAAAGGAGCCAAACAACTATGTGATGATAAATGGCTTCATATGATCACTATCCTCAAATGAAAGACAGTTTTTTGCATGATAATTTCAAAATCAATGCCAAAATTTCACAATTTCTGCCAGGGTATGCAAACTTTTGAGCACAACTGTAAGTCATGTGCTGGAGAGAAACAACTCTCAAGCGCATCAAACAGCACAATCTCTCTGTCATTGCACCTGAAGCAGCAACCGCTCCACATTAAACTGTGTGCTTATTATGAACTTCTTTGAAGTGTTTATAAAGTGCTCTCGTGTGCTGGACATCTTGGGTCATGTTTGTTCCGCTTCAAATTATCTCCGTTGTTTTTAAAATTAGTTTCATTATGCAACACATTTTCCACCGGGCTGTAAAGTTATGTCACTGACAGATCTTCTCCGTGCTCATGGCATATATCCAACTAATCGATAATGAAATTCGTTGTCAATGATTTCCATTATCGATAATTATCGCTTTTATCGATTAGTTGTTGCAGCCCTGTTCTCAATTAAGTTAACAGAATAAATTGAATGGGAAATTATGAGCCTTTTTCTTTTCAGTATTGCAGTTTTATCGATATTAATAACATTTTAGACAGCGGCAATTCTATTAGGCTGCATTTGATGCAAATGATTTCAATTTAGGACCAAAGTATTCAGCATTTATAACCAATCTTTCCATCTACATTGCATGTGTCTTGCTTTTTTTTTTTTAGGTATTAGCTAATCAACAACAACTAACCAAAATTTCTTGTGTTTGTATGGTTATGTTTTCAAGAGAGTTCCGGTTCACATCAGAAGTGCCAATTCGATTAGACTACCACGGAAAACACATGGCCATGGAGCAGGTGTGCTGTCAACAAAATCCAACTATGTAATCCCACTAATTGTAAAATAATTTTGGTAGACATCATACTTCATTTACAATTTGCTGTCTTTTCAAGTAGTCTAAGATTGTTTTGGTAACACTGATTTAGGGTGTGTTTTAATCGCCCGATAGTGCCCAGTGTCCTAAATGAGATTCCAAAGCCTATTCTTACCAAGTTTAAAACCCTGGGTCTAATTTAAAGTACTTGTGCAAACACACCTTTCAAATCTTTGTGGTCAGAATTAGCTGATTCAGTGTTGTAATTGTAGATTTAATTTACACAAAGTAGTAAATATATGATAAATGAAGGATATTAACATAACTGGATGTAATATTAGGATAATTTTTTTCAGGGCACATTTGCTGGTATTGTGATCGGACTGACACAGCTGAACTGCTCAGAGCTCAAATTACGGCGATTGTGTTACAGACAAGGGTAAGAGCGTCTAAAAAAAATACGCTTTTCCAAAAAAACAAAACAATTTAAATATATTTTTCTTACAAACATATTTGAGCCAATTTATTTAAGATGATGTTCGGAAATGTGCTCTTCTTTTCACCAGATTATTAGGTGTTGACAAGCTCTTTTCATATGCCATTAACGAGTGGCTCAATGATATTAAGAAGAACCAGTTGCCAGGTCTTCTGGGAGGTGTGGGACCCATACACTCCCTGGTGCAGCTGGGTCAGCACATCACTTTCATACACACAATATAGATTTCCCTCTATTCTTCCATTTACAAATGTATAAATACTTTTGCTGTTTTGTGCTATTTTCCAAATACTTCTGAACTTCTCTGAGCATGTAAATAAACTTTATTCTAATGAGATTTCTAAGTGGTGAGCAATGTTGTCCTTTATAGTACAGGGTTTTAGGGATTTCTTGTGGCTGCCCATCGAGCAGTACCGTAAGGATGGGAGAATTGTGCGTGGCTTCCAACGGGGCACCGCCTTCTTCGGAACCTCCACCGCAATGGCAGCCCTAGAGCTCACCAATCGGATGGTGCGAACAATACAGGTAAGCGCCGCTTTTCTTGTCATTAGTTATTCATATTTTAAAGAGAGATGGCACAAGCTCAGTTTTCAAGCCAAACGTTTCACACAAAAAAATTTGTTAGGTTCTAAATTACAAATCTATAGATGTACTGTTCAGTATTTGGACACTTTCTTGTTGTCAAATGAGAGTGGAACATGTCCATAGTTAATGTGATGAACCGCACTTGTGGTTACTCTGCTAGGACACCTGTGTGAATCTGAGGGGAACTGACTTCATAAATCCATTACAAATGACCTTAGGACCCCAGTGAGTTAACTCTTGAATGAACTTTTAACACTGATTTACATCAACTTAAATAACTTTTCGGCCTGAAACTTCATGACATTCTCCACAGAGGTGATTTGAACCTGGCAATACAGTTTTTATGAATTTCATGTATTTATAAACAAAGCTACCTAAGTACGGGTCAATTTGACCCGGTTCATATAAAGACTAACGAGAAAGCTGTAAAATGGTAGAACAGTCCAAAATGTTATTTACAAGTACACTCATACTCCTAATTGCACACACACACCCTCCTCGACACACATATACACTGTTGTTGGGGAGAAAATATGCAAATTGTGACTGTTGAACTGTGATTTAACAAGCTGGGTCAATATGACCCGGTGAGATCAACAGTGGAACTTGAACGTTAAGAAAATTCAAGGGTTAAAAGTAATTGCAAAAGTAGCTCAGAACAGTGAAGTTAGTTTAGAGAAAATTTCTAGCATTGCTTGTTTGCAGATGCCACTTGGTTTGTTATTTAATGCAATGAAGTTTGGCATTAAAGTGTGGGAACAATCTTACTGTATAATTTATTGTATATAACTGTATTATTTATTTCTATGTATATTTTTATCAACATATGACTGATATATTACTCATTCAGATCACACAAGTTTAAATTTAATTACTTGTTATCTCTGTATAAATGACTCTGAATCTGTTTTGTGTTTTACGCAGGCGGCTGCTGAAACTGCTTATGACATGGTGTCTCCAGTGCCAGATGAGAAAGAATGCAAGAAGATCAAACGGTACTCACATTACTGCCTGGCACATCAGCCAGTGGACCTCAGAGAAGGGGTGGCCAAGGCATACAGTGTAGTGAAAGAGGTATGAGCCCCCTTTGTCCTTATCCGCCTTGTGATATAGCATTGATATCTGTAATCCTAACTTTAAAGTGGAAATCAAGTTCCACGCTACATTTTTGTCACGTTTTGGAAGTAAAATAGGTTGCAAATGCCATTTCATGTTGACTTTAACAACTGTGGCAGAAACTTTCAGACTGACTTGAGTTCTATGCGCTGTGTGTGTTTGCAGGGCATTACAGACACGGCCCTGATCATTTACGACACTGCCACACGCGAGCATGAACAGAGGGGCATGACGGGCGCTGTGGGCGGAGTCCTGCGACAGCTTCCTCCCACTGTCGTTAAACCTCTTATCGTTGCCACGGAAGCAACTTCCAATGTGCTGGGAGGCATGAGGAACCAGATCCACCCAGATGCACGTCAGGAAGAGTCCCAGAAATGGCGCTTTGGGGAAGAGTGAGCTGTGCTCTGAAATTTACTCTGGTGGTCTGCATTATATCAAAATTGATATTCGTACTGGCCTATCAGTCTAAATAATGTGTGTTGGCACCCACACAGACGATATGAGGCCAGTTTTTCTTTTTGCTACTAATGTTTTTGTTTAAAGCAGTCTCTTTGTCAATGAGACAACTAGAAGCTGTGGTAGCAAAAGTCTAACCCAAATGAATTATCAGAGGAACATTCATCGACTAATGGACTAATTCATCGGGTCTTCTCAATGCCACAGGACTAGAATTGTGTGCTGGAGTAGATTTAACCAGATTTGTCTTTTCTCACACCACCAACAAACATTCTCTTAGTGCCTTCATTTCATAGCTGATTAATATCTTATGATCATCAGTTCTGTGAATTATATGGTTGTGTTGTGGGATAAACTAGATTACTGTGCCATGGTTTCTTCCCTGTGTTCAATTCTAAACCAATGTCCATTACCACAGAACTTTTGTGGTATTTAGACTGTGAGCTACAGTATGTTCAAAGTTGGATGTCTCATAAAGAAATGTCTGGGTCGCATTTCACTCCAAAATCAAAGAAGAAAGGGAAGTTAGATTTTGCACAAGAAGCCTAAAAATAAAGCCTGTTTATGACCATTAAGAGTTTTTGCAAAGTGACATTTCCATAACAATTATGCACAATTATTCAATTCTCATAACTGTAATGCAAAAAAGAAAAAACATTATTTTTAATGTAATTGTAATGAAAATTATCCTGTTTTGACAGTAATTTTTTTTAAATCTAAATCAGCATAAATTAAACAGCAAAGACAACCATGATTTATACTTTCAAATGTACTTTACAATTGAAATAATATATCACTATTTCTTAGCATTGCAATAATCAGGATAAGATCCTTCAATTATTTAAATGACCTTTTCAGTAGTCTTAATTGTCATGAAAATGTTACAGTGCAAAATATCTTAATAGTCCTAAAAATTCATTTGCTTTGTGCAGAATTTATTTATTTATTTATTGCAAAAATATGATCTGGACATTTCTTGACAGGTTTCATGAAATTCACTCATAAAGGCTTAGCCTGTTAAAAATACAGTACATTGCAAGTCTTTGCTAATACTGTCAAAAAGATGAAAATAATTAAAATCAGCTGTCTGGTAAGATATTTTACACTTCCTACAATAGTCATCTCCTTATCAAAACCTGTTATTAGCTGTTTAAATGGAAGACTGTAGACTCTTATTTGCACCTGATAAATATGGCTTTCAAGCAACAATGTTGTGTTTTAGTTCCTCTTTGCAGCTGCTGTGTTAGAAACGAGTCCTCAAACAAGTGGAATATTTTACGGCTATTATTACCACTAGTAGTGCTTATTTCATTGATCTCAGAAAGTTATGCTCTTTATCTGTCTTTTTTAGTTCTGTTTAGCTGTCAAGACAGTATGTCAGGAGTAAGGACAGCGTCTGCTTGAGTGACATTCCTAAGAAGCTGCATTTCAGAAGTCTTATGGATGGTCTTTAGATAAGGACACAAGCTCTTGCGGAGTTTTCCATATTGTTAAAACTGTCAAATAAACGAGAATTTTAATTCTCTGTTCTTCCATATCAATGTATCAAAAATGTTTGTTTGATAAATATATTGTCTTTTTTTTTCTGATGGCATCAAATGTGTTGGGTGAGCAAAGGTTAATTTGATGTTGGGAAACTAATAAATAACAGCTTATTTTAGTTTTACAGTCCAAACACTTCCTTTTCTCATTGAGATGATGCCTCTAATATTTATTGAATGTTTGTTGAGATAATTACCTTTATTGTACATAGATGTACAGGTCATTTCCCCAGTTTGTATGAAAGCATGTATTATCAAGAAAAGGGAAATAAATTGTCCGCCACTTGCTTTTTGTGTCTATTTGTGCTGCTGACATTAATTGCTCATAGGAAAATAAAGTTAATTGTATTGCATGTTAAAGGAATATTCCGGGTTCAATACAAGTTAAGCTCAGTCGACAGCATTTGTGGCAAAATGTTGATTATAACAAAACTGTATTTCAACTCGTCCCTCCTTTTCTTAAAAGAAAGCAAAAATGGACAATGGAAGTAAATGGGGGCCAATTTTTGGAGGGTTTAAAAATAGAAATGTGAAGCTTGTAATTTTTTTTGCTACCCAATTTGGAATGCCCAATTCCCAATGCGCTCTAAGTCCTCGTGGTGGCGTAGTGACTCTCATCAATCCGGGTGGTGGAGGACGAATCTCAGTTGCCTCCGTGTCTGAGACCGTCAATCCATGCATCTTATCATGTGACTTGTTGAGCGCATTAACACGGAGATGTAGCGCATGTGGAGGCTTCATGCTATTCTCCGCGACATCCACGCACAACTCACCATGCGCCACACTGAGAGCAAACCACATTATAACGATCATGAGAAGGTTACCCCATGTGACTCTACCCTCCCTAGCAACCGGGCCAATTTGGTTGCTTAGGAGACCTGGCTGGAGTCACTCAGCACGCCCTGGATTCGAACTCGCAAACTCCAGGGGTTGGAAGTCAGCGTCTTTACTCGCTGAGCTACCCAGACTCTGAAGCTTGTAATTTTATAAAAGCACTTACATTAATTCTTCTGCTAAAACTCATGTATTATTTGAGCTGTAAAGTTGTTAAATAGTCATTTTTACAGTCATTTTAGGTTTGTTGACATTACATCGTCATGGCAACGATTTAAAATTAGCTATAACATCACATAAAATGCATATTGTTTATGTCTTGTGGCTATACTTTGAAACAGTGAGTACTTTAACATAAAAAAAAACAAAATTAAAAAAAAAGTGAATGGGGGCCAATTTTTTAAGTAGGGACGAGTCTAAATAAATTTTTGCGGTAATCAATATTATGCCAAAAATGCTGTTGATCGAGCTTAACTAGTATTGAACCTGGAATATTCCTTTAACATGCGATTTAACCGCTTCACCAGGTTCTGCATGCTTTCATTGGTCTCTTGTACCTTGTGAACATTCACCTAGAGGCGGCAGTATTAATGCTTTCAACCACCTCTTGGCTCTTTTTCTCATGAGCGGTCCTTAGTTCCTGTTAGTCACTGCTACTATTGTCACCTGAAATATGACAGATACTTTTTATTTATTAAATAGCTTCTGTATTACATACAAACCATTTCAAGTGTGATATGATGTCCAACCATTGTAAGTTTCGAGCTCTACCAGTGAAAAGAACACATTGAAAAAGTAATGTTCACTCCTTATCGAGCCAAACTTTAGCGACAGCTACTCACTCAAACAAGGTGAAAAATGTATGTATGTGTTCGTTAAATTTGGATATTAACTGCAAATTTCCAACAAAATAAAACTTTGGAGGATCACACTGAGGAACAGTTTTTAAGGAACATACATACATAGATGCTGTACAGAATTACTCCAGAAGACCTGCAGGCCATATCTAACACTTAAAAAGATCATTAATCAGCGACATACTAGGCATTTAAACAGGAGTTACAGTGCATCCAGAAAGTATTCACAGCGCTTCACTTTTTCCACATTTTGTTATGTTACAGCCTTATTCCAAAATGGATTAAATTCATTATTTTCATCAAAATTCTACAAACAATACCCCATAATGACAACATGAAAGAAGTTTGTTTGAAATCTTTGCAAATTTATTAAAAATAAAAAACGAAAAAAATAAATCACATGTACATAAGTATTCACAGCCTTTGCCATAACACTCAAAATTGAGCTCAGGTGCATCCTGTTTCCACTGATCATCCTTGAGATGTTTCTACAACTTGATTGGAGTCCACCTGTGGTAAATTCAGTTGATTGGACATGATTTGGAAAGGCACACACCTGTCTATATAAGGTCCCACAGTTAACAGTGCATGTCAGAGCACAAACCAAGCCATGAAGTCCAAGGAATTGTCTGTAGACCTCTGAGACAGGATTGTATCGAGACACAGATCTGGGGAAGGGTACAGAAAATTTCTGCAGCATTGAAGGTCCCAATGAGCACAGTGGCCTCCATCATCTGTAAATGGAAGAAGTTTGAAACCACCAGGACTCTTCCTAGAGCTGGCTGCCCGGCCAAACTGAGCGATCGGGGGAGAAAGGCCTTAATCAGGGAGGTGACCAAGTACCCGATGGTCACTCTGACAGAGCTCCAGCGTTTCTCTGTGGAGAGAGGAGAACCTTCCAGAAGAACAACCATCTCTGCAGCACTCCACCAATCAGGCCTGTATGGTAGAGTGGCCAGACGGAAGCCACTCCTCAGTAAAAGACACATGACAGCCTGCCTGGAGTTTGCCAAAAGGCACCTGAAGGACTCTCAGACTATGAGAAACAAAGATTGAACTCTTTGGCCTGAATGGCAAGCGTCATGTTTGGAGGAAACCAGGCACTGCTCATCACCTGGCCAACACCATCCCTACAGTGAAGCATGGTGGTGGCAGCATCACACTGTGGGGATGTTTTTCAGCGGCAGGAACTGGGAGACTAGTCAGGATCGAGGGAAAGATGAATGCAGCAATGTACAGAGACATCCTTGATGGAAAACCTGCTCCAGAGCGCTCTGGATCTCAGACTGGGGTGAAGGTACACCACTAGCACCAAACTATGCTTATTCATGGGTAAATTTGAACAAGACTACATTTAATCACAATAACCCTTTTAGTTCATACATTAAATATTGGACACGGTATATTGATGATTGTTTTATGATATTGACTGGTTCCGAAAAAGAACTACAGGCATTTGATGAGTTCATTAATTCCAGAGTTTCTTCTATAAAGTTTACAATGAATAAGAGCCATGACATTTTTTTTTTCTGGGATGTGAAGTTGACTAAGATGAATGAGTCATTACATACAACTGTCTATCCTAAGCCAAAAGATAAAAAATACAATACTGACAGCAGATAGTTACCATCCAACTCCCCTTAAGAAAAGCTTACCTATTAGCCAACTTCACAGACTTAAATGCATTTGTAGTACCAATAGTGTTTCATGAACAAGCCAAATTACTTATCCAATGACTCCGAGAGAGAGGATATCTGGAAACTTAAGTAATGCTTTAGAAAAATTAAATAAATTAGACAAATACTCTTTTACTTGCACAAAAACCTACCCACAAAGAGAAGAAAAATTTTCAGTTAACTGTACATTAACATATAATGATAATAGCAATATGATTAAATCTATTATTTATAAACATTGGCATATATTATCATCCGACGTATCATTAAACAATGCATTTCAAAACTCTCCACTGTATACTTATAAAAGAGCACAGAATTTATCAGACGTGTTAGTCAGTTCAGATGTTCTAAAAAGAAAGAAAAAAAAAAACATTTATAGGGGGCTGTTTTTCATGTAGAAATTGTGCTGCCTGCCAAAACTTAAAATGCAGGGCTGTAGCATGGTATTCTGGGCCCCTTACCTATTAAAAAATACAGTTTAAGGGGGCCTGGGTAGCTCAGTGGTAAAGACGCTGGCTACCACCCCTGGAATTCGCTAGTTCAAATCCCAGGGCGTGCTGAGTGACTCCAGCCAGGTCTCCTAAGCAACCAAATTGGCCCGGTTGCTAGGGAGGGTAGAGTCACACGGGGTAACCTCCTCGTGATCGCGTGGTGAGCGTGGATGCCGCGGTGGATGGCGTGAAGCTTCCACACACGCTATATCTCCACGGTAACGCAATCAACAAGCCACGTGATAAGATGCAAGGGTTGACGGTCTCGGACACGGAGGCAGCTGGGATTCGTCCTCAGTCACCCGGATTGAGGCGAGTCACTACGCCACCATGAGGACTTAGAGCACATTGGGAATTGGGCATTCCAAATTGGGAGAAAGGAAAAAATCCACACACACAAAAAAAAAATACAGTTTAGAATTTGCTGATCAAATTTCTGCCTGCCTGGCAGACATCTCAGCCTGGATGAAGAAACACCACCTGCAACTCAACCCAGCCAAGACTGAACTCCTTGTCTTTCCAGCCAACCCTGCTGTTGAACACAACATCACTGTGCAGCTGGGTGCAACTACAGTAACAACTTTCAGAAACCAAGGGGTAACCATCAACAACAGACTAAATTTCACAGACCACATCTCAAAGACTGCAAGATCATGTAGATTTACACTCTACAATATCAGGAAGATAAGACCCTTCCTCTCTGAACATGCCACACAACTGCTTGTTCAGTCACTTGTCATAACTAGACTGGACTACTGTAATGCTCTCATTGCAGGCCTCCCTGCATGTGCAATTAGACCCCTGCAAATGATCCAGAATGCAGCAGCACGTCTGGTCTTTAATCAACCAAAGAGAGCGCGTGTTACACCACTCCTTGTCTCTCTCCACTGGCTGCCGGTTGATGCATGTATCAAATTCAAGGCTCTGATGCTGGCATACAGAACAGTCACTGGGTCTGCTCCAGCATACCTAAAATCATTTCTGCAGAGCTACGCGCCCAACAGAAGCCTGCGGTCAGCTAATGAGTGGCGCCTTGTTGTACCAACACAAAGAGGCACCAAAACACTTTCCTGGACTTTCAGTTTCATCATACCACGATGGTGGAATGACCTTCCCAACTCCATCTGTGAAGCAGACTCACTCTCTGTCTTCAAAAAACGACTAGAAACACATCTTTTCCATGAACACTTAACCAGTCACTAATTTAATAAAAAAATAAAAATTTCTTGTTGCTCTTTAATCTGTTTTGAATGCTATTCTGATGCTAGTGAAACTTTGTAGTATGGCACTTTTCATACCACTGTCTCCTTAAGATGATTCGCTTATGTTTTCCTCTTTTGTAAGTCGCTTTGGATAAAAGCGTCTGCCAAATGAATAAATGTAAATTTAGAATTATGCTAACCCAGGGTTTATAGTGACTCTTGTTTAACAATTTCAGGAGTGAAAATGCTTTTTGACAGTTTTGCCCATAATTTATGGGCAATTATTATTTACCATTTTTATTTATCCATAAACTGGCTTTAAATTAAATGTAATTCATGGCATTAGTTGTTAAGGTAGTCTAAGTAGATTTTAATATGATCACTGAAGTCATTTAGGTTTGTAATTTCGTTGCAATTCTGTTGTTGCATTTGTTTCCCTGTGCACTGTCAAAATAAATTTAAAGTATATTAAATTTGATTCTGCATTCGTTATTCATACGCAAAACTGTTAAAATGGCCTCTAAATTAATGTAGGCCAAATGAGGATATAAATTAGTTTAGAATACTTCATGTTCACACTGACCACACCCACAAGAACAAATAAATCAATCTGATTGGCCTATTTACCTGCACTGTTGAGGGATTCTGAAGGCATGAAGGTAGAGATGGACGATACCACTTATTTACTTCTCGATACGATACAAAGTACTTTTAGGCCAATATTGCCGATATCGATACCAAAACCGATACCTCTATTAAACTGAATTTTTACGAATTCTTTGGATAAAATTAGTAACTTTATTATTACTTATATATATATATTTTTATGGGCCTAAACAGAAAATTATTAGGCTGCTTTGTTTACCCTTAACAAATTAGTTAGTATAAGCCATATATAAAACCTCAAAATGAACCATAGATATTATTATATGGTTACTATTACTGAAACCAAGTTACCATATGGATACTACAGTAATGTTGTAGTAAAACCATGGTTAATTGTATCAAAATCTTAGTTACTGACAAAAATAAATAAATATGGTTACTACAGTCGTGGTTACTAATACAATATGACTACAGTAACATTATATATACATAGGTATCATTTATGTATGTCTCTACATATAGCGAAATGACAATAAAGCTCATTTGACTTGACTTCTAGTCTTACACTGAGGGGCCGTTCACATTGAGCGCGTTTATGTGTCCGTCTGCACTGTTTTAAAAATGCTAGACATATGTCTTTGACGGCTTGTTCGTGTTTTTAGACGCCATGTCAAGTTAAAAATAACTTAAACTGTTAAACGTCTTGAGTCGACACATACGTTTTGCTCTTTTGTGGCGCTGCGTGTAATTTTAGTGCAAAAACAAACGCATTCAAGCATGTGAACGGCACGAGACATGATTTCAAACACTGCGCTGAAATAAAAAAAATACAATTTCTTTTATATTTTTTTATATTAGCTAATATATAGGACCATGTGATTACACAAACACAATCAACACAAGTCGCGCCAGCTTCTAGCAGAATTAAAGCTAATAAACGTATTCAGAGCTGAACACTGTGGCTGTCCACTTGCGAAAAAACTTGGAATAGTTTCACGGCTCCCAAAAGCTGTCTTGTTAAATACAAAGAAATTAATACGTCTGCCACTGTATGTCAGTGGATGAGTGTTACACTTTAAAAATAAAATGCAATAAAAGATGTGGGGAGATGAGAGTAGCGGAAACACAGACACATTTATTGACCGTTCTATATTTGAAATAAAATAAACCCAGCGACCTCCGAAGTTCAGACAGTGACGACCACAAACTCAAATACAATTAGAGTTCATATATTTGAGCATTTATATAAACATTTAAATTCCACAAGTCATGATTTGAAAGGCATCAAAAGACGCTCCAACCTTGAGCGCTTGCAAATTGCAATGTTGACAGCTTTGTCGATTATAAGCAGGAGCGACAGCGCATCGCTCGCTTACAGAGACGCATAATAACAGCATTTGCATTTCTGACGGTTTATACATATTCCTATCAAACCTAGGAACATCAATCAATCAAACCAAAAATTCTGCATGTTGTGGAGATGACTACGTGCACAACACTAGGTGTTTTATGCAAAAGTGAAGCTTTGCATCACTAGCACCATTTGCAGGCGTCACTACATCTCTACATTAACTATGAACAACTAATCTAAGCTAAATTTCAACATTTGAACTTGTTTTGGGATTTTACTAAAGTTCGTCACTGAAAAGGTTTGCTCACAGACTTGGCACTAACAGCACATGCAGCCTCACGAATGGACAGATTTTCTGCATCACACATTTCTTTGAGCACAATATTGCACTATTGAGGGCTAAGTATTTTATTTATTTTTCGAGATCGCATGCAAGGTTGCCAGATTGCATAAATTGAGTATGACAAAAGGCGAAATATTTCCTATCTGTGCAGGTATAAATGTCTGCTTGGGGTGTTTTGCACTATTATCTGGCAACCCTGAGCGAGAGCCCAGTGTATGGGAATCATTCAATAATGGAGCTTGAATGCCCTATTTTGGACATTTCCTGTAATTGCCACTCATTACATATACACATTATGACAGTTTTCTATTATTTTTACATTTCAGTTGATATTTTTATTATATTTTATTTATATAAAAATTAATACATATGTTTTTTTAACTTTAAAAACCAAGCTTGCCAAATACCTCAAAACATGTGAATATGTACAAAAAGGAATAATGACATTTAATGCATTGTCATGGCAACAGTATTTAAGATATCAAGAATCCCTTCAGAATTTTAAATCTGCACTGTCTTGACATTATTCAATTTTTTTTTTTTTGAAGCAATTCAGGTTAACAATACGAATTTTTCAAAATCTGTTAAGAGTGACACACTTCCTTCCGCCAGTTGGTGGCGCTACGCCCATGACCCACAATAGTCACATCAATGTGATCAGCCTGCAAGGACAAACATTTGGCTCAATTTTGATGTTTTTAATTTTCTGCACGCAGAAGATATGAGACATTTTCTTATTCAGTTTTTTTGACGCTATTTTATCGCTTCGCCATGGCAACAGAGTTCGATATATCAAAAATCCCTTCGCAATTTAGCATCGTCAATGTCTTGGCATGATGATGCCCACATTTGGTACCTGTAACATGAAATCCATAGGAGGAGTATATCAAATTTCTTAACATGCATTTTTCAAACAATCCAAAATAGCCAACTTCCTTTTGGGCAGAGCTTATGACTGTCAGCGTGAAAGCTGTCCGGCTTGATGAGATCTACATGTGTACAAAGTTTGGTGACTGTAGCTCAAAAGGGATGTGCTACATAGCCCCCCGAACATGCCCATGTTCTAGGTGGCGCCGCAGAGCCCCTCCTGCACCCCCCCACCTGTAACTCTGTCACGCCCTAATGGCCAGCGACTCTGATGTGTGTGCAAACTTAAGATTTTTCGTGCATTTTATGTACCCCAAAAGTACTGAAAACCTTGAAAAGAATAATAATAATAATAATAATAATAATAATACAAATAATAATCCTTAGAAGAACAATAGGGCCTCTGCACTTTCAGTGCTTGGGCCCTAATTACTAATGACAAATGATATGCATTTATATCAAGTAAATCTTCAGATTGCATTTGTCAATTTGCCCTTAAAAAAGGGTTTAATCTACAACTAAGTATAATTAAAATATACAGTAGTAGTACAAAACAAGTTCAAATTTTGAAATGTAGCTTAGATTAGTTGTTCATAGTTAATGTAGAGATGTAGTGACGCCTGCAAATGGTGCTAGTGATGCAAAGCTTCACTCTTGCATAGAACACCTAGTGTTGTGCACGTAGTCATCTCCACAACATGCAGAATTTTTGGTTTGATTGATTGATGTTCCTAGGTTTGATAGGAATATCAGTATGACTGAAGTGGATAGATGAAGCAGTGAAAAAGTTCTCTATTCACATAGAGAGGATTGAAAGAGTAGTGAATTATTGTCTGGATATATTCCAACCCATATCATACCCACAAATCAAACCTTTAAACCTTTCCTCTTCAAACTATTTTTTCTTTAATTGTAATGCTTTTTAAAAAAAATTTTTTTATAGTGTTTAACCACAGCCAACCACCCAGCATCAGCTACTACTCATTCACCTGATACTTATTACCACTATTATAAATCTACTACTAACTACTAATTGAACATCAAGACATTTTCTCACATTTAAATAGCTGAATTCAACTTTTAATGGGTTCAACTTGACAAACGAACTCAACAAATGAAGTCAAATAAACCTTGTGGAGGTGAGGGCGTGGTCGAGTGCCCATCTGGGGAGAGAGAAAGCGGTAAGGACATCCACCTGAGATGAATTGTGACTAATTACCATCTCTATGTTCACAGTGAGAGTCGGGGGAGATAAAAAGACGGCCAGTTCACAGAGAGAGGAGTGAGACAGACAGACCAGAGTCTTCGTGTCTGTCCCCTGAGAGAGTCTTGGGTTGTGTGATGCTGAAGAGCCGTCTTATGTTTTGAGTGATTGCTTATGTACAGCAATTGCTGGTTATTTGTGAATAAAACTGACTCACATGAACTGTGGAAACCGGTTCCCGCTTCCTCCTCTATCCCGGGTTTCGGCATCAGTGTAACAACGGTTCAGGTTGGGCAGATAAAGGAGAAAGCGGGAACCGGTTTCCACAGTTCATGTGAGTCAGTTTTATTCAAAAATACCCAGAAATCACTGTACATAAGCAATCACTCAAAACATAAGACGGCTCTTCAGCGTCACTCAAATAAACAGTCCGCTTTTCAGCTTCACACAACCCAAGACTCTCTCAGGGGACAGACACGAAGACTCTGGTCTGCCTGTCTCTCTGTGAACTGGCAGTCTTTTTATATCCCCCGACTCTCACTGTGAACACAGAGATGGTAATTAATCACAATTCATCTCAGGTGGATGTCCTTACCGCTCTCTCTCTCTCCCCAGACGGGTGCTCAACCATGCTCTCACCTCCACAAACCTCAAAACAAACTCCTCAAATAGCAGGCTTTTTTTTTGTATTACTGGCTGAGACATGTGAATGTAAACAAAAACTAGAGGTCAAAACTCCAGCAAAACTTGTAGAACATTGAACAATTTTATTGTTAGACCAATGCGTTTCAGCTTGTGGCCTTCATCAGGGTCATTATAAAACATACTGCAAACATGACACCGTATTTGTCACCCATGTTCATGTGACAAACAATTGGTCCATCTTTGTAGGTGCCCCACTGGCCAGTATGTGTGTGGATGTACATAATTGGTTGTTTTTTATTTTTTTGACTCACACGTACCCTATTTGAAATGTTGTTTGCAGTATGTCTTATGATGACCGTGATGAAGGCCACAAGCCAAAAAGCATTGGTCTAACAATAGAGTTGTTCTATATTCTACAAGTGTGGCTGTAGTTTTAACCTCTTTAGACTTTTTTCCCTCTTCCTTGCACTTTGGAGGTAGGTGAAGTTGTGCCAGAAATCCCTACCCTGCTTCTAATGTAAACAAAAACTGCCATACCAGAGAGTTGGTAATCTTCACATTATTTGCACTGTAATTTCTTTTTATAGGCTGTAATGCGGTTATAAATGTAGAATTTCAGGTTCTTCCAGTCCCGGTTCTTTAGAGCTTCTAGTTCAGCCTTTAAACACTTCTCACAGTCACTCTTTGCTGGTACAGTACAAGATGTGATGAATTGCTTCATGTGCCTTTCCACCGCCTGCACCTCTGTCTGCTGCCAGGGTGTTTTCTTCTTCTGGGTAGTTTTACCTTAAAGTGGTCAGAAAAAATATTGAAAGGATAAAGAAGAGTGTGTGCTGGAATTCCAATCTGTAGTTCTGAATCCTATATCAGTATTTATGTCAGCATCTATAGTGCAAGTCAAATTATTTGCACTCTACCTATAAATAGAATTACATTGTCAGTCAAACACCGATTTCTACATTCTGTCACTTGGACTGAAATAATCATTGGGGGAAAAGGAAAAGATAATTAGGATCAATTTCTTCGCTATAAGCACACATGTTGTGTTGTCTTAAATTATTTGTTAAATCTGATCACTGTCGTGGGTTCACTTTTTATACATTCATGAAAATAATATTTTCAATCAAAATTTTCAAGCAGAAACAACAGTATTTGTCATGTTCTTATCAACATTTTGGATTCATTACATAAATCCATCTAGTTATCACACTCTCTAGTGTGTCCAAAGAATTCTTATATGACATAGCTATGGTAATTATTTCAAATGACAGTAAAGCTACTTGAAGTTGAGCTGCTTCTACAGTATGAGTAATACTGTAAGTTATTACTATGCATCCATCCACTCATTAAACTGCTCCAGGGATTAATTATTACTGATGTTTCAATTATTAGAACAGCAGTTCTAGTCCCACTTAAGAACCTAGTAGATTCTAGCATCAACCAAGTAACCCTATCAACAACTACAGATGGGTTTCTGAGCATTGTGATCTTGAAATTCATGTGTAGAGAAGAACAATTTAGGGCTGCCGGCAGCAACAGTTCGCCGGAAAATTCAGGGAAACGGCAAAAAACAAACTCAGCATTTAGTGATCTGGTCTGAGTCCTGAATGTTAATAACTAGTTGGATGCTTTAACTCAGAAATTGGTGAATCAAGAAATATCTGGTTTAAGAGCTCACTCTGTTACTGTGTGTTAATGGTTGGTTTAATCAGCATAGCATCAGTTTCTAAGCTTTGCAGCTTGCTGACAGCTGCTAATTTAGGCTTGACAGAGGAGGGTAACTGATGGCTTTGAAAGGAAAAAAGCATGAATTTATAATTTTTCAGTGACAAAATTACAAACAGATGTAAGGTTGTCAGTGATTCAAAGGTGTGTTCAGTTTCTTTTTATGTTCCCATGTGGCTGCTACTGCAACATTTGGCCATTTCTAGTTTAATTCGTATAATGACAGTACTGTACATCTACAAAAAGGAGCAGACATTCAAAAGAGAAATGTGTAAAGAGTTCACCTTTGGAAGAAGGCCTCATAGCACTGGCTCCTGAAGGTATCTCTTCATCTGATGATAGTGGTTTGCGTCTCTTGGGTGGTGGCGGCATTTCATTCCTCTTGGTAGGAGGAAGTGACACCTCAGCTGATGGTTCTATGGAAAATAATCAAAATTCTATATTTTCATAAAGATATATACTTTACATGTACTATAGAATGCTGACAATACACAACTAATGTGTTATTTGCTTCACTAATGGTTTTAAATTATAATTAGTGCATAAAATTGCATTAACCCATGAAGTGTGCAATTGTGTTCATCATTGCAAGTATATTTGAACTACATATTATTGAACTAATGAATGAGGAATTTTTTAAGTTCATTTTATTTTCTATTGACTCCTGATATTGATGATAATGATGATAGGTGTACAACAAAGTGCCGTCACAAAGAACCAGGCGACAAGTGCTCATGAAGTTTACTTTACCTGAGCAGGCTACACAGTTAAACTTGTTTAACCTGACAAGAAACAGACCCACACTAAAAATAGGATTGTCCTGGAGTTACAGTATGTTTTAATTATGTACACCATGAATAATATTCGATTTTGTTTACATCATTGTCGCTTTCATGTCCCAATCAGTAAGTCCATATGCACATTGTATGAAACATTCCATGAACACACTGTAATGATAACAATTCATCCCTGCACCTGCCCATTACAGTCTGTAACAAAAAAAAAAAAAAAAAAAACAGGTGTTAGGTAGCTAACTAACCAAAGAATGCTAAAACCCTTACATGCATTGGGACTTGGGAGTTTATTACAATTAATAGTTTTCACGTGACGTCACACCCTTATAGGAACGCCCACCTGATGGGCAAAAAAAAATGCGCTTGTCCATTGATCGCAGTTATTTTTACCCCTTTTGTTTAGCCAAAATGCTGGATAGTTGTTGTTCAGTTGGATAACCAACGGAGAGACAAGCCTGGGTTGTGCTTCTACTGAATCCCGTCTGAGAAAGAAAACCAAGAGAGCAGATTGTGGATTTTTGCTATTAGAAGTGCCTCCATCTCTGGGGAGGGGAAAGAATGACAACATGAAAGTACACACATCTTTGCAATGAACATTTCATCAAAGGTAAGTGTGGAGCGGGACGTGGTTGTGTGTCTGTCACTGGGGAGAGAGAAAGCGGTAAGGGCCATATATACATACATAAATCCAAAGAGCACATTTAGCCCAGCAGCCAGCATTGTTTTGGATGTTCGGCAAGTTCCGTCGCAAAATATCCGTCATAAAAGCTGTCCAATCAGGTTGTGACCTTATCCTTATGACTTTTGTTTTGTATCTTTAGGTTTGATGTTAAAAATGCCAGTGAGAACACTAAGCGAACCAGGACTAAATGTATCATTTTCTCTTTTGGTCCGGACCAAGAGAACCGAACTACAAGTGTGAACACACCCTAAATGGCAGCCGGAGCGACAGACCAAGAGTTGGTGCCACACACGCACACCCTGAAGCCACGCCGTGAAACTGAACCTCTGTTATTCTTAAGTTGCTTGAAATGTTTAATGGAAGCGGTGTGTGAAAAGTGAATGTCTGGCTGAAGAGCAACATTTTTAGTTAAACGAGAAAAATCAAGAAAAACACCCTTACTTGGACTGCAACCCCGGCTCCCGTTTCCTTCCCACTGGAACCCCCCTACAGTAAGCTCAAGTAAACTGAGTATTTCAACTGTTGTATTTTAGTCATTATACCTTTACGTAATCGTCTGACATGGTTCGTTTTGTGCCGTGACACAATCAACACGAGGAGAGAGCGGAACAGTCAGCTAGCGTTCTACGACAGAGTCACCGTTTGTGGATACAATACAAATGAATGGAGAGAGCCGTAAACTGAAACCTACCTGTTGTAAAATTTTCGCATTTCTCTTATAAAAATAGCAATTTTTTCATAGTAAACTCCACAAATAATCACTCCAGAATGATTGTTTAGTGTAAAACATGTTGAAGAATAGCTTGGAGGCATTCAATTCATTACACAATGAGCTGTTTTGTCAAAACAGCATTTATTCAGCATACTGAAGCATCTCCTTCAGTGTTGGCTATGATGTTGGAACAATGTTTTTGCCTGTCAGGTCTCCGCAACAGTCGCGTGACTGAAAACTATGAATAGAGGCAAACTGTAGTATTTTGACAGTAATACAAACCATCAACAGTAGATGAACAGTGTCCCTCCTGTATACTTCTGTCTTCCTCATCACAGTCAAGAACTTTTTCTGTGGAAGTTCAAAGTACAGCTTAACAATGTGATTAAGTAAAATGAATAGATGGTAAACACTAAAAGTCAAATAAAATAACACACCATCAGGATCTATCCCAATTTCATCTAAGTTCTTGCCATGGAACTCAGCTAATCTTCCTTGCTCGAGAGCCATTAGAACTTTGCTGATCTTGGCAAGTTGCAGGGTCTTCACAGGGAGTCGATAGAACTCACGATGGATTCTTATGTCATGTCCAAGAAAGTTGGCCAGCTGGTCCATCTCTGTGTCTGTCATATTCAGCACTGTTGAAAGGGTTGCGGCATGCTTTCGCAGTCTGGTAGATGTCAGTGATTTGGGACACTCTGCACCACATGCCTTTGCAAAGCCACGGAGGCAGTCTGACCCTCGTAAATGTGTCATGGCTTCTGGTCTTGCAAACATATAACCATTGTCTTTTAGAACCCCATAAGCCTCTCTCTGCTTAACAAGGAGTTCTAAGGCACACAGCATTTCTGGAGTCAGAAGAATTGGAACTGGCTGACCACGCTTTCCCCTGGTGACAATCCTTGAGAAGTGTCTGCAGAGTTTTTTTTCCACTTCGGAGAGCGCCCAGTCCACATTCTCATGTGGATCAGAAGTGTCTCTTGATGAAAATGCAGACAAGGGCATGCTCGCCACCTCTCCTTCCCTGTGGCGGTTAAAGAGAATCATCTGGGCTAAACACACCTTTGCCAGCTCCAACCAGGCTTTAGTAGAGGAACTTTCAGAGAGTGAATTGTACCATTCATCTTGCAATTGACTGAGATATGTATGCATTTTTTGGACATCTTCAGTAAAGGGCATGAGAGTGGGCACATTCCACTTTGCTTCACTGTTGTTCCTCAATGCTGTAGCAGAGATCATCTCATTCCACTTTTCCTGATGGATGTCTTGAAACTCACTGGCCTTCTTCAAAAGCTCTGTGTTGTTTGAGATTAAACCCTGAGCTTTTAAGAGTTTGCTTACTTTAACTAGGGTATTCCCAAGCTTGTTTGCAAGTGATGGAATCAAGAACTTGTTGGTTTCACTGTCATACCCACATGTATACTTGACAGCTTTGACAGTCTCCATGTACTTCTTTGGATTTATACAATCTTTCATTTTTTTTAAGGTAGTGACTTTCCTGGCATTGTGAATCAGCCTTCCCATTTCTCGCATCTTCTCTCGCACACACTGTTGATTCTTGGCTGATGTCCCACCTTTGTTTAACAAGTGCTGCCCAATATCAATAATGACTTGGTCATTTTTTATTATATTTGTGATTGGGTCAGGATTCATGGCACTGATTACTCCCAACAGTTGTTTAGTCATGTTTGAAGGCACAGGCCCTGTGAATGTACACATGGACTGAACACGGTTTTTTCCTGGTTTGGGGGGGACTGATCCAGGTTTAAGTCTACAAGTACGCATATGTCGCCACAGGACCTTTCTTGTAAAAAGTCCTTGACAGTATGCACAGTGCATGAAGTCATTTCCCTGCACTTCTTTAGGTGGTCGTTTAAATGGCACTAGTTCCCCCTTTCCTGATTCCATAACAGCAGCATTGTGAGCAAAGTTTCCTCTGTTGCGAATATAATCTAGCTGTTTTTTTCTCTCCTTGGAACCCTTTGGAAAGCTTAGAGCTTCAGCCACATCAGATGTATTTTCATGTGAACTTTCTAGATGCCTTGCCATTTTAGCATAAGGCTTACAGCAATACAAGCAATAATGTCTCTTGTTGTAAACTCTACTGCCACCTATTTTTTGGTATGCACTAACAACTATGCTGTCTTTTGTGTTCTGACTTGAACAGGGTTCTTCTCCTTTTCCAGATGCTTCAGATGTAAGGCTGTGCCTGTCAAAGGTCATTTTGTCTGATGTTGTTGTGTCACAGACAGGGGAACTCACTGAGCCAGAAACATCCAGTTCATCGTCAAGAAGCTGACGTTTCATCTGGTTTGGTATAAGGCTAGCATCACTGTCACTGTCACTTTCGGAAGCGGTATCTGGAATGTAATCATCTGAACTCTCTGGTGTAGAATCAAAGAGTTCACCAGAGTCTTGAAGATCAGTGTCTTTCATCTAAAAATAATAATAATTAGAAATCTATAGAACTGTCACAATTAGTTAATTAATTGGTCAGTAAATTAATAGAGATAAATTGGCAACTATTTTGATAATCAATAGTTCAAGTAATTTTTCAAGTTATGTGTGACAATTTGCTCCTTCTCGCCGTTTATGTTATAATAAACTGAATATTTTGGGTTTTTGGACAGTTGATCTAAAAAAGAAAAAAAAAAAAAAGAAAAAGACATCTGATGACATAATTTGGGGCTTAAAGTAAAGGTGATGCAAATTTTTGACGGTTCTCTGATATTTTATAGACCAAATGATTTACCACTTAAGAATATAATTCACTGAGTAATTGATAATGAGAATAAATGTTGATTGCAGCTCTAAGCACAATCCCAGTTCAGTACAATATGACATTTTATAGTTTCGTGTTGCAACTTAATTGAGAACTTACTATGATACTTTTAGTCCGTCTCAGTCTTGGTACAAAAATCTCGTTTTCGTTTCGGAGATCTGTCACAATCTGTAAACAAAAAGCAAAAGTATAAACAACATTTTACATTATTATAGTATTTGAAATTGGAAAAAAAAGTTGACCAGATTTCAGCGAAAAAAATGCGAAACATTTCTTCCTGTCCAGCCAACCTCTGTCTACATTCACACAATTTTAATTAAACAGGCTTCATGGGGACCTTTCACACACAATGTTACAGTTCCTTGTGGGGACCAGTTTTCTTCAATTTTTCACACAGTTTGTACTCGGACACTGACTGAATGCGTGCTGTGGGGACGTCGTGAGTGTCCAGAATAGAGTAACAATTAATCAAGAAAAAGAAATTCCTGTCAAGGTTCAAATCTGCCCAAAATATCCCACTACCACTAACCTTCTACATGGATAACTGTGGAGGTGAGGGCGTGGTTGAGCGCCCGTCTGGGGAGAGAGAAAGCGGTAAGGACATCCACCGGAGATGAATTGTGACTAATTACCATCCCTATGTTCACAGTGAGAGTCGGGGGAGATAAAAAGACTAACAGTTCACAGAGAGAAGAGAGAGACAAGACAGACCAGACTCTTCGTGTCTGTCCCATGAGAGAGTCTTGGGTTGTGTGAAGCTGAAAAGCGGACTGTTTATTTGAGTGACGCTGAAAAGCCGTCTTATGTTGAATGAAGCTGTACAGTGATTGCTGGTTATTTGTAATTAAAACGGACTCACTTGAACTATGGAAACCGGTTCCCGCTTCCTCCTTTATCTGCCTAACCTGAACATTTATTACACTGGTGCCAAAACCCAGGATAAGGAGGAAGGTACGCTGCTATGGAGTCGTCTTCACCATTGGAGGAAGTGTTTCAATCCCTTGCCAGCATCCAGCCAAGAGGAGGACCAACGGGCATTGCAGAGCTTAGCACCCTGGCATGCTGCGACCCCAGCAGCAGCGAACCCCCATGTGACGCTGGCGAAGATGGGGGCGCATGATGAGCCAGAGGCCTTTGTGGAGCTCTTTGAGCGCACGTCCCAAGCTCTGGAATGGCCGCAGGTGCAATGGGCAGTCCACCTCCTACCACTGCTGACCAGGAAGGCCCAACTCGGGCCGAGCGCTCGGCCCAAGTTCTGTAATGGCCGCAGGTGCAATGGGCAGTCCACCTCCTACCGCTGCTGACCATGAAGGCCCAACTCGGGCCCAAAAACCCCCGGTCGACAACCTCCTGAGGTGCCCTGAGCTGAAGAAAGCCATTCTACAGCGGGTCGGCCACAGTCCCGAACAGCATCGTTGGCGGTTCCGAACCCTGACGCTGAGCGAAGTCGGCTGCCCGTTTGCCATCATTAAACAGCTCCGTGATGCCTGCTGGTGGTGGGTGCTGGCCGAGGAGCCCAGCGACGTCGGGGTGTCATCAATCTCGTGGTACTGGAACAATTTGTCGCCATACTACCGAAAGGAACTGCGGAGTGGGTCCAGTGCCACCAACCGGTGTCGCTGGATGAAGCAGTGCAGTTGACCGAGGACCATTTAGCAGCATACCCAGGGGCTGGCAAGCCCCTCTCTCTCTCCCTGTCATCCCTCCCCCTCCCTCTTTCCGATCTATCCCGTTCCCCCTGAAACTGTGGAACAATCGGGGCACCAGTCTTGGGGGGTGTGCTAACAGTCTCTCCCCCGACTCTACCCATTCTTCTTCTCAGGTGGGAGAAGCTGCCGCCACTGGTGTGGGCATGAGGTTTGGGCCAGTCTGTTGGAGTTGCGGGGAGCGAGGAAACGTACGCGAACAGAGCCTGGTTATGGAGGTGGGGACGGTGATCTGGGTCCCCAACACCCAACAGGCCGCCCCCGATCAAGCCAGGATGAACCAAACACCTGTGAGTATTGGGGGGGTACATACCAAGCCTTGGAGGATTCAGGTTGTAACCAAACCTCTATTCATCAATGCTTAGTTCAAAATGGGGCACTGGATTCAAATAATAGGATGAAGGTGTACATGGGATTTTTTCGATTATCCTGCAGTGACCGTCACTATTCTACTTCGGGATCAAAAGCATAACATTGAGGCCATGGTTAGTTCCCGCCAAACCCATCCACTAATTTTGCCTCGGCTTCCCCAGCCCTTAGGGGAATTCCCGCTGGGGATTTCCCTCTGAAGCAGATGGGAGATGAGACTCTTAAGCGTGCGTTTGACCAAGTGAAAGTAATTGATAGTCAGTGCCTTCAGCCGCGCATTGCACTCACATATCTGTATTTATCAATTATAAACGATCGGTTGTATCGAGTGATGCAGGACGCTCAGACAAAAGAAGATACAACCCAGTTGTTAGTACCAAGGAGCCATCGGGAAATGTTGTCCCAGGCGGCTCATCACAGTCAGATGGCAGGTCACTTGGGACAGGGGAAAACACTAAGCCGTATCATGGCCTGTTTCTGTTGGCCGGGCATTCGCGGGGATGTTAGCCGGTGGTGTGCGACATGCCGCGAATGTCAGCTGGTGAATCCGCCGGCCACTCCAAAAGCACCATTGCGCCCTCTTCCATTGATCGAGGTTCCCTTTGACAGAGTTGGCATGGACCTCGTCGGGCCATTAGAACGGTCAGCATGTGGGCATCCCTTTGTGTTGGTTCTGGTGGACTACACAATGCGATACCCGGAAGCAGTGTCTCTTCGCAACATCTCAGCACGTAGTGTTGCTGAGGCACTCTTCAGAATAATCTCCCGAGTGAGGATTCCGAAAGAAACCCTCACTGACCAGGGCACTACTTTCATGTCACGGTGGTCGAGCACCTGTCTGGGGAGAGAGAGAGCGGTATGGACATCCACCTGAGACGAATTGTGACTAATTACCATCTCTATGTCCACAGTGGTGGTCAGGGGACATAAAAAGACGGCCAGTTCACAGAGAGAAGAGAGAGACAGACAGACCAGAATCTTTGTGTCTGTCCCCTGAGAGAGAGTCTTGTGTGGTTGTGTGAAGCTGAAAAGCAGACTGTTTGAGTAACGCTGAAGAGCCGTCTCATGATTTGAGTGACACTGTACAGCGATTGCTGGTTATTTGTGAATAAAACGCGAGAACTGTGGAAACCGGTTCCCGCTTCCTCCTTTATCTGTCCAACCAGAACCTTTGTTTCAATAACGTTAAACTGTTTGGTGTACGAATTCACACTAGATTACCATCAAAATAAACTTCCTCCTTTTAATTCCTTAAAAACACAAAAACATGACAAAGAGAGATTGTAGAAATAAATCTTTAGTGATGAACATGAATTTACCAGTTGAGGAGAGTTGTCTGGACCAGTAGCATCATCCATCGGTGTCTTTGACAGGAGGGAAGCATCGGAGTCATCTACTGCCAGGGTATTAGATGTAATGCTGGTCGTCTGTAAACTCAAAGTTTATAATAAAACATTTCAAATAGTTATTTTTATTGGGATCTCTATTCCTATACTCCATACATAAACTGTATGAAATTAAACATTTGACTCCACACATAAACTGTATGAAATTAAACATTTGATTAGAATTTTTTACTGGACTTCTGGTTGGGCACAATGTACCTGCAGGCGAGTTTTTGCATTGTGCTCATCCCTCGGAGCCTTTAAATGGAGGGACTTGCTGGAATCCTCTACATTTAGATCATTAGCTGTTTTTTCAGCCACCTGTAAACATATTTTCCATAAATAATTAGACAATGGATTTTTTTGTGATTGTATTTTACTCAGTTGCAATATGACACTTGAATGTCACACATAACTTGAAAACATTTGCCCTTAGACTTACCACCCCATCCTTTAAAGGAATAGTTCACCCAAAAATGAAAATCTGCTGAAAATGTACTCACCCTCAGGCCACCCAAGATGTATCGGAGTTTCTTTCTTCATCAAAACAGAATTTAAGATTTTTTTGGATTTCATTTCAGGCCTCCTCCTTTAAACAATGCAAGTGAATGTACTCCATTTTTGACGGTCCAAAATGCATATTTAGGATGCATCAAAACAATCCACACGACTCCAGTCGACAAATAAAGTTCTTCTGAACACAAACAATTTTATTGATTCCAAAAATAAAACATACAAACACAACATAAAAAATGGAATCAATTATTCACATTATAACACCCCCCCCCCCCAATTAGATCATCAAAATAAAAAAAATTAAAATACATGAAAAAAAAAAAACAAGAGATACATTCAAACAAAATCAATAAAACACATACCCAACTAAACTACAAATCCCTCTCCACAGCCGTTCCCTGAGAACCATCCAAAAAAGCCAAATACCACCCCCCCCACCTCCACTTCCTGACGAACAAATCACATTTCCCCAGCCTTCTAAAAAACATCTCCTCAAACGCCGACACCGGCTAGGACCCAACTTTGTAATAACTGTCCCCAATGTCCAGAGTCATCCCATCACCCAGGATACAGGGTCTGGGGCTAAATGAAAGTTCAGTGTTCAACACCTCACTCATAAAGTTCTGAACCCTCAACCAAAATTCTTGGATATTTATACATCCCCAAAATACATGTATTGTTTCCCCGTCTTCTGATTGGCACCACCAGCAGGTGGGTGTGTCTTTAAGACCCAACCTATACAATCTAGAGGGGGTCCAGTAGAACCGATGCAAAATCTTAAATTGCATCAGACAGACCCTTGCATCTCTAGATGCAGACTTGATGCTTTTTAGGATCCTGGCCCACACTCCCTCCTCCAATATCAAATTTAAATCCTTTTCACATAATCTCTTGAGAGAAGACAAAGTTCCATCCCCCAGACTCTGAATCAACAGGGAGTAATACACTGATGCTTCATGACCTTTCCCAAAAGCAGTAATCACCATTTCCAGAGTATCTGCTTTAGGGGGGTGTACACTACTCCCAAAAATAGTACAGCGCAACTGGCGCAGCTGTAAATACTTACGGAACTGGGATCTAGGAATCTTAAAATGTTGAACCAAATTATCAAAAAAATCTCAGTATTCCACTCTAATATAGGTCATCAAGTGTAGTAACCCCCCTCCCAATCCACTCTGACCAACAGAAAGGGGACTTATTAATGTGTAATTTAGGGTTCAGCCATATGCTTGAGGCAACACTTAAATAAATGTCCGAATTAAACACTCGACACTTTCGTCCAAACTAGGTGCAGATGCGAGATAACGGGGTGTGACTTAACTTCTCCGATTAGTTTGATCGAAAGGCTTTGCAATGGCGAAATAGGGGCAAGAACTTCCTGTTCAATATAGAACCAGGGAGGGGCTCTCTCAGGTGGGAGCGACCAATGGGCCAAATGTCTGAGACCGAACGCATAATAATAAAACAAAATCTTGGGTAGGCCTAGCCCTCCTTTGTCAATCGGCCAATGTAACTTATTGAAATGTAACCTGGGATGCTTACCATTCCAAATGAAGGACTTCACTATGCTATCAAATTGTTTGAAATAAGAGAGGGGGACATCTACAGGGAGAGACTGCAGCAGGTAGTTAAATTTTGGAATGCAGTTAATTTTAATAACATTAACCTTCTCAATCATCGATATATGTAATGAAGCCCACCTGCCCACATCACTCGAAAACCTTTTTATTAAAGGCTCAAAATTAACTCTAAATCACATAAATTTGCTTGGAATAAAATGCCCAAATACTTAATGCCCTGTTTGGGCTACTGGAAGGCGCCCGGCTGAAAAGCCGTTACTGGGCAGTAAGCAGTCAGAGCTAAAGCTTCGGATTTAGACTAATTAAATCTGTATCTCGAAAATTTTGAAAAGGAATTGATAATTCTTTGGAGGCAACGCATAGATCTAGTGGGGTCGGAGACGAATAATAAAATATCATCTTTTCTTATCGCGGCTGCTAATGGTTCCAGGGCAAGACAGAACAATAATGGGGAAAGAGGGCAACCCTGCCGGGTGCCCCTATCCAGAGTAAAATAATCCATTTGTTTGTACCGCCATTACCGGGTGTCATCTAGTAACTTAATCCATCCAATAAAAGTATTCCCGAACCCATTTATATCCAAAATCTTAAAAAGATAATCCCATTCTACCATATCAAATGCCTTTTCAGCATCAAGTGAGATGGCAGCGATCGGAGTCTGATCATTCGCCACTGACCACGTGATATTGATGAAACGCCTAATGTTGTCAGAAGAGCTGTGGTCCCTAATAAACCCCACCTGATCTATATGTATAAGAGATGTCATAACTTTACGTAATCGGTTAGCCAAAATTTTTACATCTAGCTGGATCAGGGAAATTGGACGGTAACTCTTACACTCACTTGGATCTTTGTCCTTTTTAAGAATCAGACTGATCCGGGCTTGTGTCATAGTTGGGGGAAGCTTTCCATTCTTTAATGATTCTGTATAAACTTCTAATAAAAGTGGAGCCAATTCTGTAGCATAAGATCTAAAAAATTCAGCGGCAAAGCCATCTGGCCTGGGAGCCTTGCCTGTAGGTAAGGCCTTAATTACCTCGTCAAGCTCCTCCAAGGTTATCTCAGAATCAAGAGAATTTTTTTGCTCAGTCGTCAATTTAGGGAGTTCTAATGGTTCCACAAAGTTTCTAATATCTTCATCAGTAGACGAAGACGTGGAACTATAGAGATCAATATAGAATTCTTTAAAAGCATTATTAATATCAATGACCGAGGTAAAAATTTCACCACCAGCAGATTTCACTGAGGGAATGGTAGAAAAATAAAAGCTTTCTCTGCTTTATTTATCTAGCCAAAAGCTTCCCTGCTTTGCCCTGAATAACCAAAACTCCACCTTCCGCGACAAAATAGTATTATATCTATATTTCAGTCGGGTCAATTCTCTGAGGCCATCAGACAACATTCGCCGCTTCAGCTCTGCTTCGGCACTTTTAATATTCCCTTCCAACTCCACAAGTTCTCGTGCTTTAGATTTTTTGATGAATGAGGCATACTGTATGATCCGACCCCAAAGAACAGCCTGTGGCTTGGGAATGTGCCTCCCAAGCCACGCCCACAGAGGATACGGAGGACCAGTAGGTCTCCAAACAGACACTGATTTCAGTCTTCAACATTTGTTGGAAATCAGGATTTTGCAAAAGGGATACATTAAAGCTCCAACTACACTACCGGTCAAAAGTTTTGAAACACCTGACTGAAATGTTTCTCATGATCTTAAAAATCTTTTGATCTGAAGGCGTATGCTTAAATGTTTGAAATTAGTTTTGAAAAACAAAAATATATAATTGTGCCACCATATTAATTTATTTCATTATAAAACTAAAATTTAATAAAAATAAATAAAAAAAGAAGTTTTTGAAATTGATGACTTGGACCAAATAATAAAGAAAAGCAGCCAATAAGTGCCCAACGTAGATGGGAACTCCTTCTGTACTGTTTAAAAAGCATCCCAGGGTGATACCTCAAGAAGTTGGTTGAGAAAATGTCAAGAGTACATGTCTGCAAATTCTAGGCAAAGGGTGACTACTTTGAAGATGCTAAAATATAACACAGTTTTGATTTATTTTGGATTTTGTTTAGTCACAACATAATTCCCATAGTTCCATTTATGTTATTCCATAGTTTTGATGACTTTACTATTATTCTAAATGTGAAAACAAAATTATAATACAGAATGAGTAAGTGTTTCAAAACTTTTGACCGGTAGTGTATATGATTTCTTTTTCTCTGTGTGTGGCAACATCTCTAAACTCACCAGGGCGTGATCTAAGACTAAAATGTTTCCAATTGAGCAATCAACAACAGATGAAATGAGTGACTTAGATATATTAAAAAAAAATCTATTCTAGAATAAATCTTATGGACTGAAGAAAAAAAATGTATAGTCCTTACCAGATGGGTTCAAAAGTCACCAAATATTTACAAGACCAAGATTTTTACACATCCTGTGAAGTGTCAATGTTGCTCTAGGGGGCTGACACACTTTTGCTTCACTATGATCAAGGACTGAGTCCATCAAAAGATTAAAGTCTCCTCCCAATATTATATCATGAGGGGTGCCAGCGGCTTGCAAGATCCCTTCAAGATCTATAAAAAAGCCCTGATCATCAGCGTTAGGTGCGTAAATATTAGCCAAAATCAACATTTGCCCCTGAATGTCTGCTAAAACAATAATGACTCTTCCTAATTTATCTTTAATCTGTTTGAAAAATTTGAATTATAGATGTTTACTTATCAATGTAATGACTCCCTTACTCTTACTTGAGCCAGCACTAAAGAAAACCTGCCCACCCAATATCTTCACAAATTTTGCTTCCTGCAGGGAAAGATGCGTTTCTTGAAGAAAGACTATATCATATTTCTTACATTTAAGAAAATAAATAACTTTCCTTCTTTTTATGGAGTGCCCCTACCCATTTACATTCCATGTGGAGAGAGACAATCCACTCATATTAACATTTGACATTGATATAATAAAAAAAATAAATTGTGTGTCAAAAGCAAGATTATACAGACCACATTCCCCATTAATGCAACAATCAAACCCCGAACTTCCCCCCTGAACAAAACAAACACATTAACCCCGCACACAACAGCGCCAACCGGCGACAATCCCTCTAAACTCAAAAGGTCCATGTACGCATACGAGAGTCTGCGCAACAACTTTGCCATTGGACTGCTCAAGCCCGGTGTTTCTATACAAAGTTTTCCTTTGCTCCTCACCTGGCACAACACGGGATCTTTATCGGATGATCTCAGAAATTTGGCCAAAATTGATCGGGGCATGTCTCCCTCAGCAGATCTCCGAGCTCGCTCGATTTCCAGTTTATGGCATGTTATGTCGAGCAGACTTGTCCAGGAATTTCACCATATCCTGCCCTCTTCATGCTCAGGAATTCCAACAATCCGTATATTTTTCCTTTGGCTCATATTTTCAAGATATTCCAGTTTTTCCAAAATGTGTTCCAAGTCTGTTTTGGACGCGGGTGGATTAGCGGATAATTCCCTTTCCGATGACTCCAAATAATTGATACTTTTGTCAACATCTGTCATTCTTGTGACCAACTCAGAGAACTTTGCTTCCATCACCGTAATCGATCTACGTATTACAGCGAGATCCTCCAAGTCAGCGACAACCTTCGTCAGCATCACCGAGATGTTGGACAGTTGATGCTGGATTTCGACGTGCCGTCCAAATCTAGTCCCCGGCTCGCAGGCCCGTCAGAGGCCTCAGCTTGAACACGTAAGTGTCTTTTAATGTCTCCAGAGTCTGAGGATTTTGACTTCTTTGATATGTTTGCCTCAAAGAGCAAATATGTAACTGGGTGTATCGAATCTCACCGGTTATAACATGAAAATAATAAAAAACACTAGCAAAGTGCGCAGAGCTCGTGATTCACACGTCTGCTTCTCGCATGGCGTCACGTGACCCCCCTGAACCCAAACGATTGATTATTTTGAGAAACAAAACAATACTTATATACTTTTTAACAACAAACGTTCGCTTCCGTACATCTCTGTGATGTGCGCTCATGAGAGGGATGACGTAAGCTCGTTGGTAAGGTCACGCGTCACATGGAGGAGGAGGCAGGAAGCGCGTCATTGTTTTTTTTAATTATTATTATTTGGAAATTAATTTTTATTTTATTTTATATTGTTTTGAAATAGTTTTGGACTGTTTTGGTTTGTGAACGGCACATGGTCTGTGCAAGTACTTGTAAACAATGACGCGCTTCCTGCCTCCTCCTCCACGTGACGCATGACCTTACCAATGAGCTTACCTCATCCCTCTCATGAGCGCACGTCACAGAGATGTATGGAAGCGAACATTTGTAGTTAAAAAATATATAGTATTGTTTTGTTTCTCAAAATAATCAATCATTTGCATTCAGAAGAATTTCATTTGTCGACTGGAGTCGTGTGGTTTATTTTGATGCACCCTAAATATGCATTTTGGACCGTCAAAAAATGGAGTACATTCATTTGCACTGTTTAGAGGAGGAGGCCTGAAATGAAATCCTATAAGTCTTAAAATCTGTTTTGATGAAGAAAGAAACTCAGATACATCTTGGATGGCCTGAGGGTGAGTAAATTATCAGCAAATTTTCATTTTTGGGTGAACTATTCCTTTAACATGTACATTTTAGGAAATTTCTTTAAAAAAAAGACACGCTGAGCTGAAGTCATTTAGCTTGGATTATAGCTTTCTAAGATAATTCTGATACCAACTGATTGGTATTTGGTTTCTTTATGCATGTTAATATTTATTCTTATTTTGCCAATTGCATTTTTTAATTAAATAGTAATAGGGATAAATTAGATTCATACATTTCTAATAGATTCAAATTCTAATCCATTCAACCACAAAATTATTTGATACGTTTCAACACTATGAGCTATTCTGTACGCTGTGTATTGTTCAACATACTTGTGTTCTCCATGGGTAGTCTTCACCTCCATAGTGATAGGTAATTTCTTCTCCTTCTTTAATGTCATTCAGGGCAAACAAACAAAGGTGTGGGTTTCCATTCATGTCAATTTTCTTCATCTCACAGTTCGGATGTCTGTGATCATCATTAGCTAGCCGCCCAAATGATCCATCTTCTCTAGACACATCAATACTTAAAAATATGAAAACATGAGAAAAGGGGAAATACAAATATCACAATATATCACCACAAAATCAGTGCCTCACTTACTATAGTATAGTATAATATAGTATAAGGAGTATAGTTTTGGTGCAACTTGATGTCTTACCACCATGTTTTCCCTTTCCACTTGAACTCAAACATAAATGCAGCACAAGATGGGTGGTAAAGTTCTTCTTCTCTGCGATTCTGCATCATTTATCAGATCTCCCCTATATTCAAGAACAAAATCTCCTTTGCAAATGGAACCCTTTGCAAATACACCACGTCCTATAAAATACAACAAAAACATTTTCAACCAAACAGGAAAACCTATCGATTCTACCATTATCAATTAGTCTATGGTAATATGTAATACAAAAAACACATCTTGCAGATAAAGGATGCCAATTACACAAAAAAATAACCTGAATAGATGGTAGCTGATTTAAAATATAAGCTGCAATCAGTTGCCTATTTAATATACCCAGAAGTTTTGCACTAGATGCTCTTAAGATAATGATTGTATATGGTTGTAATTATTAACTGATAAACCACATCAGACTCCACCTTACCTTTCACTGTATTGAGGTACTTCACCTCTAATTTGAATGTTTTGTCAGTCTTTGAAAAAACATGATGCATGGCATCCTTAAGGGGGCTGATCCGTGGTGGCACTTCAAACTGCAGGGAAAATTTAAAAAGTCATTTGCATTGGATTTAGTTACAGTTTGAGGTCTTTAAAATTATTAGCTATATAATGTTTTTACTAACTCTT